>NC_056527.1:146891914-146954156 GCF_019175285.1 Sceloporus undulatus | reverse complement strand
TTCTGTTTATGCTTTACTCAAGAATGCTCCTCTGCTATTCTGTCAGCTTGGTTTACAACAATATGCTAGTACAGGGGAAATGCAGCATTAAAATTAGCCTTATCCATTGTGCTAAGGCAGCAAAAAAACAAAGAATCACAGCCAAGAAACTAGCTATTACCCGCAGCCCAAGTCTTGCCGGAGAGAAAGCCGGCTGCTGCAGTTGTCTGTGCCCTGGTAACCTCCTAGATGACTGCATTGTGTTGGGCACAGGGCTGCCTTTACAAATGATAAGCACATTGATGACGAGAATCAAGTGAAAGGTTTATATTGATTTTAAGGGCATCGTATTATTAATAGCTTGATCTGTTGTTGCATTTGTTACATAATAAAATAAATATAAAATTATAATAAAAGAAGAAAATTTCCCAGGAAACTTGAGATTTTCCAGGTCATGGCCGAGAGACTGCTTGTTGTTAACTGCCCTTGTGTCAATCTCAACTCATGTAGATCCTGTGGATGAGACCTCTCCAAGCCCTCTTGTCCTCGACTGCTCTGCTCAGGTCCTCCAGGCCCAGGCCTGTGGTCTCTTTGATTGAGCCTAACCACCTGGAGTGGAGTCTTCCACCCTCCAGCTTTCCTAGTATCGTCTTATGATATGGCCCAAGAAACTGCTAACAGTGGCTAAACATTACAAGCCTGCCGCACAGTTGTAACCTTCAAAAGTAAGTAAGTAAGTAAAATTTTATTTGTATACCGCTTTTCTAAGACCAAGTTCTTCATTCACTTCCAAAACCAACACAATATGCTGTTTCTGGCCTCTAACTCCATTACCTGGGACAATGTTACTTGAAGGACCATCTCCTACCAAAATGTACCTCCCCCATCCCAAGAGTTTAATCAGAACTCCTTTTTCAACTGTTCCTATCAAGTGAGATGCAGAGAACCCATGACTACAAAGGAAATGTCCTTTCCAGAGGAACATGCCAGTTGTGAAATGCCCTCCCCACCATGCCTTGCAGAAGTATTCATACACATCCTTTGGGTTTTTGACATTTTGTTGTTTTACAACCCATCTGTAGAATTTTCTATCACTGGAACTCTATGGCATCCCATCCTACCCCCTTGCGCCAACTGATTCATTTGGTTGCCTCTGTGTGTGAAAGCGAGAGTGTATGTACATGCCTTCAAGTTGCCTGTCAAAGTATGGTGACCCCAAGAATTTAATACAGTTTTCTTGGGCAAGGGATACTCACAAATGGTTTTGCCTGCAGCACCTGATATTCCTTTGCAATCTCCCATCCAAGTACTAACTAGGTCTGACCCGGCTTAGCTTTCAAGATCAGATGGGAGGTGGTGCCCTTAGAGTATTTAAGCATCTCTTGGTAGCTTACACAGAAAAGGAAACTGCTGATGTCTCACATTTTAAAGTGCGTGTGCGCGCACGCAAGCTGACAATTATGAATAAAAAACAAATCCTACCTCCTCATGTTTCAACTTTTCAAGAGCTGTTGTGAGTTCTGAGCTTTTTCCAAGGAAGCTACCATTTTCCTGTAAGCAAAAAAATATTTTAAAAGGTTAGGAACAAATCAAAACACTTGCTATTCAAAAAATAATAAATAATGTACCTCACTTTAAAATTAGGTTTCATCATCATATACTGAAGCTGAATGGTGGTAGATCCAGAACAGACAAAAGGCAACATTTTTACAACACAGTACATGGGAGTCACCGTCACAAGATGAACTGATAGCCTCTGTGACAGCTTTGATAGGGGCCTGGATAAATTCACGGAGGCTGGGGCACCAATGGCTGTGTGGCTCGGCTGCACTTGAGAATCAACAACAGGGTGCACCTCTGTAACTATCAGCTCTACTGCCTTCCATCTCATTGTCATAGTTCCCTGGACCTTGCAATCTTCCAGTTGAGCAAATTGTAATGAATACCCTCAAATTCAGGTAGCAAACAGGGAGCACAAGATGCCTCCTTATTCTCTAAAAGCTTAACTTAAACCTTCTGAAAACAAGGATGTTGTGCTTTCCATAGAGTACAACCCTCCAGCACTTATATAGTGCCATCAGGGTACAACTCTGGTACAGTCATTCTTTCCCAGAACAGCAGTATTTAGACAGAGCACAAAATTCACAACACTCATTTGAAATTGGACCAGAAGAGCCCTGTGTGTGTAGAGATCCCAGAAAAGTAAGTGTGTGTGCATGTGTCAACCTTTAAGCATGATGGAGACATTAAACGCACTGAGCACTCTCAGGGAGGGATAGGGGCTAACAATCCAATCTGAGGTGTCCCAAATGCAGTGGGCTTCCCTTGGAATGAATAAGGCATGGAGTACCATCCTGCCTTGGTAGTTCCTGTCTAATATAGAGTTCTCTGCAGAAGGAGTCACAGCCTCTTTCACGGCTTCATCTTACTGAAGAAGTACACTTTCCATTTCATTTTGAGGTAGCTGAGTCTACAGGCTCACACTAAAGCAAATTAAAGAGTGAAACCCCTTTCCCTATCCAGGACCTTCTTCACTGTTCAATATTCACCAGACTAATTAAATTTAAAAAATATTTTAACTATGCTTACTGTATTACTGATGAAAAAGAAATCATATTACTATTGTATTACACCTAAAATAAGCAAACTGTCAGGGACAGCTGCTCTCAGGGCCTTCCAAATTCTTAAAATATTAATACCTAGAAGTCTTGCTAGCAGGCAAAGACATCCATATGTCTTTTCACATGAAACGAACCATTTAATGAGAAGATCGTAACCAGGAAAACTAGGTGAGCAGAAAGAGTTAATAATCCCCCCCCCCAGCCAGTGTTGCAATCCCAGTCCCTGCTGCTGACTTCTTTTTTTAAAATGTTAGCAATTCATTTTGGGAAAGTTATTTCTCAGTTCACCTCCACCACAGATATATGCAGGAAGGTAGTTTAGACAAACATCTCTTGGGTTGTTGGTAAGACTGGCTTAAGGTGCCACACATCGAGCACAACCCTCTGTTAACATGGATATCCAGCAACGCTCCATAGTATTTTGTTGCTCTTTCCCACAGCTGCTGTTCATTAACAGTGGTCCAGTTGCACACTTACCCTTGTAGGTTCGTATGCAGGACTTGACTGGCCACTTGCTCCCCAAGATACGGCACCTGTTCGTTCTTCCATACCTAGGCCCAGAAAGAAAGAATGCAGACTTTATAAATAAAATACAAAAATTGGGAAAAGTCAAAGCACAAATCAGGTCAGGCAGGAAAAAACCACCAGTATTCCCTTTGAAAAGCCAACACAGAGCTGCCCCAGGCTTATAGGACATGATCCAAACTCCCACCTGGTTGGGCCACACACATTTGGTGATCAGAACATATATTCCTTCTTAGCAAGGTTCAAACTCTGTCCAACATGGCTGAGGGACATTTTCAGGGGTGTGGGGGACATATATTTATCCAATCCTTCTTCAAAACTATTCATGCTAGGACATATCCCAGAAACCTATGTTTTGCATGTACATATGACAAACATCCCATTTGTCTGCTTCCTAACATTTCAGGGGATGCTTCTGAGCTCTTGCTTTTTAAATGACTAAATCAAGCGCCTTCTTCTAGTTTTTTATGGTTTTGTGAATTTCTGATGTTTCTTCTGGTTCTGCCTTCTGCTCCATGGATCTTTCGCAAAAGGATATGTGATCATTTTAACTGTGCTTAGGAAAAGTTCTCTAGTTCTCTTATCTATTTTAACATGGCAGAAACAGAACCTCATAGAATTTTGTCAACATGGACATGTCAGATTCATATAGGTATCATTCTTCTAATATTGCTGCTTTGTCCAACACAACACACACAGTAACAGCCATTTCTTCTATTACTGTTGAATTGTCCCCCTGCCCTATTCTGGGTTATTACACCCATAGCGCTGTTATAGTCCAGACCAATCTGTTATATTTTTGCCCAGTTTCGAGAGGTTCTTCAGGTGATATAACTGTCTTAAACAATTTGCCTTGATGTGTGAGCTTCCCCACTCGAATCTTCTGCCATCTCCAGGTAATTCATGAACAAACCATACAAAAAATCCATTCTCAGACCAGAAAGCCATTCACACCTAGCCAGTAAACCTTGTTAGGATCAGCCTATCACCTAATCCATTTTCTCCACTTCTGAAATAATGCGATCTTCTTATCTAATAGTTATTACATTTTGTTGAGAGATGTCAGGAAGAGATTGCACTGAAGGCATATGGTTTTGGAAGAGTTTTTGGTCCCCCCCCCCCACTAATGGGTATATTTTCATATACTCCCCCACTTCCTTCACCCTCTTGAAAACTGGACTGAGAATACCAGCATCACAAAGACTGCATGAGATGACAGCACTGCGCATTGATGTTTTAATACTGAACTATATTACTGTATTTCATTTAGACCAATGTGACACAACTAAATTGTCTTATATGACAACAGAACTCCTGAAGTGAAATGACTCAAACACAAAGTAAAAAAAAATTCTAAATTTACGTAACATCAGCCCAAAAGCTAGGCTAAGATGCTGCTGTTGTGTGCGTTCAAGTTGTATGCCACCGACGCAACTCTATCATGGGGTTTTAATGGCAAGAGTTGTTCAGAGGGGGGTTCACAGAAACTGAGAGAGTGTGACTTGCCCAAGGTCACCTAGTGGGTTTTCATGGCCAAGCAGGGATTTGAACCCTGGTCTCCAGAGTCTAGTCCAACACCTAAACCACTGCACCACGCAGTAGTAAATGTAAAAAGTGAATTGTGTCCAGTGTAATGTTGTACTCTTCCCTTTCCCTGACCTACTGCCAAATCCGTTTCATTGGGTGACTTCAAGAAACAAAATCTGTCCACACTTTCCCCATAACACAGTCCATCCTCCCCCGTCCCCACAAGCAAAAAACCCTTCTCAAAGCCTTCTCTTGGAAGAAATTATCTTCTCATTCTTCAATCTCAACATCATTCTAGGTACTCATTTCTTTACTTCTCCAAACTGAGCAACCACAACTGTACACAGTATTCCATATCTGGAGCTCAATATTTTTACAGTGACATTATCATAGCTGAAGTTTTATTTTTCTTCAGCTTTGAATTTGCCCTCATTGCGCCCGCAGCACATTCATGTTCGCCCTACGATCCTTTTTATGAATAGTCAAGTACAACTTAGAAGACATGAACATACATGTGAAGAGAGGCCTTTTTCTCCCAACGCAAGTCGTTTTATGCTTATTTACACTGACTCTCCTCTGGCACTTTCTGTGAGTATTAAACCCACCTAGTCCCATTGTTTCAAACCAAAGGAGATTTCTCCATTCTGAATCGATTGGAAAATTTCCCAAGCTCACCTACTGTCCAGCCGGCCTCCAAATCCTTCACAGGTAAAACAGTCCCAGCTCTGAGACTGCTATTAATAATCCCCACCTTCTGCCAAAAGACCTTTGGGAACCGATGTATATGCTGCCAATCAATAGCTCCAAACTCTCAAGGAATTCTACAAGGGGGGGAAACATTACTTTGTAAAAGTGCTCTAATTTTCCTTCCACAAGCATGCTGTTCTAAATTTTGTCTCACATATTAGCAACTTGCATCAATTTACATGAAAGAAACCTCTAGGCAGACAGCAATTTTCTGAATCCATGCTTATCTTGTTTCCTCTTTTTCTTTTTAAAAATCAGGTTCATTTGCTTGACTCCCAGTCCCTCCCTAAGGAGCCTAATTTTAACAATTAATCTAAGCAAGTATTTTTAACTTTTCTATAAACTGGTTTAGATGCAGAACTATTGGTTCTTGAATTAGTTAGGAGCCTATATCAAGTAAAAAAAAATGAGGCTAATGTGAACAAGACTGGCCTAAAAAGAAAGCAGACAGATGATGAGGTCAGAAGGGGAAATCTGGAAGAAACCCCATTCATAGTTAATAAGAAATTTCATCCATAGTTAATTCACAATTATAATATAATGCCACAATTTACAAAAGCACTGGAATTCTACTGTGCAACTGCAAAATGGTGGTGGAAGGTGGTGGAAGGGTGTGATTTTCTAACACACTTTCCAGCACCAAAAAGCTCTACAAATTTGTCGCATTTTATGGCCAACAGTGATGTAGTAATTTTATTGTACATGGAATTTAGGAAGTGTGGTGGCTGGCACTGACAAAGACAGAAGTAATCTCTTGGCATATCACACTCTTTTCTTGCTCAGACAAGGGGAGAAATAATGTCGTGATCACACAGCAAGCACAAAACAAAAAGACCTTTGCTTGACCAGTGCACTGGGGGAGTGTGTTTCATTACAAAAGCCAAGGATCTAGCAAAATCTAGGTGCAGACTTTTGCTAAGGCACAATTAGGCTAGGAGATGAAATGGCAAAAGAGTCACCTGTAAAATGTGGCCACCAAAAAGGCTGCACCTGAAGGAGAGCCCCGTTAAAACGCCCAAACAGCCACCTGGGCTTGCTTCTGAAAGTGGCTGGCACCTCACAGCGGAAGAAAACCCAGACTTCCGCACAAGTCAGCATCGCTCATATGTGGAAGTAAAGTGGGGTCAATAATTCAATGTTTACTCAGATTTGACAAACAGAATGGGAAGCTCTGGATTTCCCACCCCCAAAATATGACTTACGTTTATAAGCAACCAGACAGTGAAGTACTGTAAGTTAATAGGAATAAAACCATCCTGCACAATTCATGTCTAGCTTGAGAATTTCAATGCCAACTGCTTCATTTCATTTACAACTATACCATAGTACTCAAAGCAAGAAATGATGGCTATCAGTTCATGCATCATATTTGAAAGATGTTATACAAACCTTATTAAAATACGACAAATGCTAAACATAAGGCTTTCCAGTGCGAAATGTTAGCTTTGGCCATGAGTGCAGGTAAAGTGTTTTCTGAAATGCTGGGCTTGCCATCATCCAGAGGAAGGGAAGCAACTAACAATCACTACTACTGGTCCCAACAGCCAATGAAACAGCAGGGCCTGTTCCAATTCCTCCTTCACAATGATATCAGGTTCCAGCTGATCAGCAAGCATCAAAATCCTTAATCTTTCTCCTTTGGAGGCTCAGTTCAACTGCAAACACAGACAGGATCACTCAGGAAGCTGCTCTTCCTGCATGTTTTCTTGGATTTGGAGAGACCATGGCCTAATGTCCATTTTATGTTCCCTGCACCTCTCTAGGAAAGACCTTCCAAAGTTTCACAAAAGAATTACTGCCCAAACCCACTTTTTAAAAAAATGTCACCATGAATAACAGCTATGTATGTGTGTGTGTGGGGGGGGTCATCATCATTCCTAACCTGGAGTACAATACTTTATATGCATTGCCTGAACAATTCCATCACTTTCCTCCAAAGCAGTACATGCATTCTGTTTTGCAAATCATAGAATCATAGGCGCGTTACAGACCGCCGGATTGGGCCATCCAGTCCAACCCCTTGCCATGCAAGAAATCTAAATCTGATAACAACACTCCTAAGTAACTTCTAAGAATGTTGTGTTCCTTCTCCTTTTTAAAAACATTATCATAACCTGACAGTTCACAATGGAGTCCTCTCCACTACACAGTAATGCAATAGAACTGTTCCTGCAAAGTGTTCCTCCAATACCCCTGGGCTCAGAATTCCCCAACAGTGTTTAACTTACCCTGAAAAAGCCCCCAGTCCCTGGAATTCCACATCAGATTTCCCCATATCCCAGCCAGTTAGCTCTCTGGAGAAAGGCAACCAGTTGAGTTGAAGTTAAAATGATGTAACAGGCGTAGGCAGACTAATAGGAACCAGAGAGATGCAGCTGGCAAAAGGCACACCTTCCACCCAAAGAAAAACTATTCCTCCGTGCTGAAAACTGTCTGCATTCATTCCACCCAGTTCTGAGCCTGTTGTCCTCTGATATCAGCAAGGGAACAACTTGCCATAATTGTCCACTATTACCAGAGTCAAAATGTAGGACAAATTCGAGACCAAACTGTAGGACAACTGCAGGACAAAACTCAGCCCAAAATGTAGGACATTGAAGGTCCTCCTTTTTTCTTAAATGTCCTACATTTTGGGCAGAGTTTTGTCCTGCAGTTGTCCTACAGTTTGGTCTAGAATTTGTTCCACATTTTGTCCCTGGTAATAGTGGACAATTATGGCAACCCTACGACAACCTGCTCAGAAAATCCACTGATGCTCCTTCTCTCACGCCTCCTTTCTACATATATATGGGGCCTGCTTCTGACTTTGGGAGCAACTCTTCCCTCCTGCCCTTCTTCAGTCCAATGTGATGGCTGCACCAGGAAAATGGCAGTCTCTCTCCTGCACTCCCAATCCAATTCCCAGCCAAAGCTGTGTGCTAAATGCCAGAGAAGGCACACGGAGAAGTGTCCTTTTGCTTCCTTGCCAGTGTGAAAAGATAAACAGAGAGTGGGGGCAAGAGGTAGGGCTTAAAATGCCTCTCTGGCTCAGAAAAGCATTTTCCAGCCCAGAGAATTAGAAGGGTTTGAACTTTCACTTGCCTTCTGAGCCACCTACATCATAATCTCTCATCTTGGAAAATGTTTGCTTGCATCTCTAGCTGAAACGCCTGAAACACATTTCAGACACTCTCTTGCCAGAGATCTTATCAGTCTGGCAAATCCGAAAGGCAGTAGCCAAAATGAAAAACTCATAACACTAGCCACAGTATTTACATTCAGACATTTTTTATTAACTTAAATTACTGCCAATCATCCTAATGTTAAACATGTTCTATGAAAGTATTTAATCTGTTGCTACAGGAGAGACAAAAGGCTTGCACTAGGACAGCCGTTCCTAGCCTGCTGTCCTCCGAAAAACAGAGATTACAGCTTCCATAATGCTTCAACATGGACCGTGCTCTCTAGGCGCATGGGAGGCATAGGCCAAAAGGCAGAGAGGGAATCACGTGAGGAAAGGATGCTCTAAGATAGCATAGGCATCCTCTTGGCAAACTGGAGGAAAAGAATACTTGGCTGGACAAGACTGTAGCATCGCCCAGGACAGCTTTTTATGTTCATTATGTCTGACGATGTTGGGATCTAAGAAGAGAGAGGAAGGGAGAGATGGAGATTGAGAAGGAGTAGTCCAGCATGGTAAATTCACATGCCAAATTTTAAAAACAAACAAAAGTGTAGTACGTGACGCAAGCTGACAAAGTCATAAAAAACCCTAAGTGCAGTTTGCATAAATTCATGTAAAACATGACAGTCAGATTCTAGGTATGTGAAACATGTCACGCTGAATGCACATCCATTTGCTTAGCCAAAGCAATAAAGTGGACAATGCACTAAGGAAATCTCCCGCCCCCAAAGTGGTCCATGGATGGAAGTGACAGGCACATAAAATGCAGCCCTTTCTGATCCTGGCTGCCGCTGATATCTAGACACCTGGAAGCACCACACCTGAACAGAGGTTGAGGAGCAGAGAGAGCCTCTGAGACAGTAGGACACAATGGTAAGCTACAGTTGCCCCCCTGCAAACTCCTTCACCCTTGCTGCTTCTGCTGACACAGTAAACCACACAATAAAATTCCATGTGAAATTTTAGCAGATTTCCCCCCTTTGTGGAGACTCAAAAGAGCCTTCCTTCCTTGGGCTGGTTGTTCCAGATGTCGGAGGCAACCACACTAAAGGCCCTGCTCCTCCTAGCTGCTGCCACCTTAATCTGCCTGAGCGACTGAATAAGCAAAACTTGCTCACCGACTGGACCACAATTAGCAATCTAGGCTGACAATGACAACAAACCGCTCTTCCCTGGAGTTGGTCAGTGGCAGTCTACGTGGCTGCATTTGTTGCAGGGGAACGCAAGAGGAAGGACGCAGCTCCACTCACCTCTTGGACATTAGCTTCCCACAGACATCTGGCCGGCCACTAAGTGAGCAAAACAATGGATCACATTCTAATCATACCAGCAAGAAACCCCAGCCTTCTCCTAGTAAGTGTTATATTTACTCTAGAATCTGTATCACAAATATATTAACCTGCAACTTAAGACACTGAATCATTCCACTTCACTGGACACATAGGTTCCAGGAGAAAGGAGAGATATAGATAAAATAAATATTTTAAGAAAAGAATCCTGAAGCATAGCAAAGAGCAAAGTTAATGCAGAACAGAATTATGTAGATCTTGTCAAGTCACAAATCTAAACTGCACACACACAGTCCTAGTACAATGAAGGCTGTAAGCTTATCCCAAGTCTCAAACCCTGCCTTAATATTCCAACAAGACCTGAGTAGAGCGAACATATATTCTATATTATATACCAAAGAAACCTTTACCAAGCAAAAGATAAAATCAAGGCAATCATATAAAGCAGGAGCGGTTTCTATTATGAAACTTACACCTCCTACGGGCCCAGCTTCCGGAAAGGCCAGCATGATTTGCACAAATATCTAGCAGCAGAGCACTAAGTGTCCATGTAAGCCCTGTTGCCTTTTTGCTAGCTCTAAAGCAGAAGCGCAAAACAAAGCATTTACGCTGGCCAGGTTCCAAAGAGCTGCTTAGTTTTATGCAAGGGGTTTTGAGTAGCCCATTAAAGCTTTGGAGTCTCCTGGAAGTGCTGCCCACATGTACCCTGACAAAGTCCATCCAGGTTCAGAAGCAGCTGGCTATGAAGCCAAGGAGTGGAAGAAGGGGGAAATAACATAAAACTGGTTTCATGGCACTTGTGAGGGTTTTATGCTGGCTTTTTGGTTTTAAGTGTATCCTGAACAACTTTTTCCTAGACAGGGGTGAAAATATATTTAAAAACAAGCCATAGCATCTGATCTTAAACATGACTTTCTGTCCTCATCCCCCAGAGAAGTCTGCTTGGATGACATACTACATCTTCTGGTACCATTGCCTCTAAATTGGGGGGTATCTTACTTGCTTATTCTGTTTCATGGAGTCCTTCTATATCATCCCAGACGCTTGGGTGCAGTTGTTCCCTGCAAGCAAATGGAGACAGCAACAAATAGAATTTTTTAATGGCATCATCCCCTTATGCAAGGGGAGTTTACAGGCTCACAATCCTATGTCTTCCAAGAAAAGTAACAAAAAAAATTAATAACCCACACATAATATTACTTTTAAAGTGCTTAAGCCTGAAGTTATATCAAGATAGTCAATACAGATATAGGAGTTAAGCATCATTATTACACAGAAAGGAGAGAAAGACCACCTCAGCCCTGTTCCACAGCCCTACTACTAAATATCACCAAAGGATTAGACATTATGTTTAGAGCAGCCTGCCTATCCCACTGTCATACTAAATTTATCAGCTTTTAACATGCCCCAAGACTTCTTACTGTTTCATTTCACAGTACTTTAACCAAGATTCAGAGGATAACTCTCCAACCTCTTGCCACAAACAAAAACACACAGGAGACGGCTTCTCTCTCTCTCTCTCTCTCTCTCTTTTAATGCAATGCATCTCCAATTACATACATGTTTCTGCTACATATATGAATCTTGACCATTTACAGTTTACACATTGATTTCCGCTTCAAATCAGTTTGCAACAGAAAATCAAGACATCAATAAATACAGTCACAATTCAATGAGAGACATCTGTTTCTAAAACAAACAGTCCAGAGCCCCTAGAAAACCAAACACACTGCTGCCCCTGCTACAGCCAATTTAAAAATAAGATTTTTAACCAGCAAGTTGCTTCTGAAGGCGAGATTCAAAATGCCTCCTGCCATGCAGCACCAGCAGCGCACAAGTCTTATGGGGGGAAGGCTAGATCCAGGGCCAGGGGCTGTAGATACAGGCCCAAAGGGTCCTATATCTGAGCCCCTTGACCCCTGATCCGAGCTTTACCCAAGATGACAACTTCACCCCAAGCTCATTTGGGCTGCCAGCCTCCAAGGCGCACAGAAAAGGTGGGCCAGGCAGCCCTTTTGAGAATCATAAATCGTGTCCAGTAGAGGGTGAGCAAAATGGTGAAATGCCTGGAAACCATAAAGCCTTATGAGGAGAGACTTAGGGAACTGCTGGGTATGTTTAGCCTGGAGAAGAGACGGTTAAGAAGTGATATGATAGCCCTGTTTAAGTATTTGAAGGGGAGTTATATTGAGGATGGAGCAAGCTTGTTTTCTTCAGAGACTAGGATACTGAGGAATGATGCAAGCACCAGAAAAAGAGATTCCACCTCAACATTAGGAAAAACTTCCCAATGGTCAGAGCTGTTTAATGGTGGGATACGCTGCTGCCTTGGAGAGTGGCGGAGTCTCTTTTCTGGAGGTCTTTAAGCAGCGGCTGGGTGGCCATTGGTCACATGGAGGGCTTGGATGGGGTCTTCCTGCATGACAGAATGGGGTGGGACTAGATGGCCCCTGGGGGTCCCCTCCAACACTTGGAGTCTATGATTCTATGAAGCGCTTCCACCAAAGATGGAAGCAGAGGCAGCCAGGCTCTGGCAAGTAGGACCTTCCTGGGGACCCTCACTCAGGGCTGGAGCTGGAGGAGGCTTCTTTTTTTATTTGCTGAGATTGAAAAAGCCAGCCAATACACAATAGGGAGGCCAGCCCACCCTCACTATCCCAAACCAGTGGGTAGATGAATGGAAATGGAGGCTTCTCTCTTTACAGAAGGTTAAAGGATGTTGGCGTTCTTCTGCTTACCTTCAGCACTGAGTGTGGCAGAGAAGCTACACAGAATGCTTGAAGGAGAGATAGAAGAATAAGATGAGCACACACACTCTGCAAGAATCACCCAAAGAGACCTGATAGCTGCTTCTATTAGTCTTATTTCATAATACATTACAATAGAGGCCATTCCCTAGAATTATAACCACTGGTCTCTTCAGTATTTCAGCCATTCTCATAAAAGTGGTCAAGACATTTTGCTACTTAGCAATGTTGCCTAAAGAGAGGATGTGCAATGAGTTAAATATGGGTATGTGCTTGCTGAAGTCCTTGCTTACATTCCTTATTTCAGAAGGAAAGCTACAGAAAACCATAGCTTGTTCAAGAGATTATAAACCTATTGCTTGAAATATTATTTGTGGCTTCTCCAGGAATATATACAAGAGTTAAATCTCAAGTGGGGTTTTTTTCCACTTGAGGATTAATTTTTTTTACTCTGTCAGCAACTTACAACATGACATGTAGTAATACTAAAATGGAAACTCCTTGATCAACATTTCGTTTCAGGAAAGAGCAGGTCACACACATACGAGATGGAAAGCTACCCAAATGCATCTCAGTCAGCCCACTCTTGCTTTAGCTTTGGCCTGCCAACTGCAACATGAGGATGGGGACAAGGCTGTTTTAAAGATTGGGATAGCATACTGAGGCATTCATGAAAACCGCTATGCATAAATAAATTGCTAACTAATTATTAAACAATAATAATTACTCCAATCATCAAATGTAAACTAATCCTAAGAATCATGACCATCGCAGCCACTTGCACCTTCAGCTGAAGCCCACGGATCAGAGGGACACTCTTTGGACTGGTTCTAACACCATAATATTCCATAGTTTCTTGAGAACAAATTGTTTCTCACACACATTGGTCCAAAACACACTGCAGAAATAATCCAGTTTGAGACTGCTTTAACTGCCCTGGCTCAATGCTAGGGAATTCTGGGAACTGTAGTTCTGTGTGGCATTTAGCCTTCACTGTCAGAGAGTTCTGGGGCCACAACAAACTAAAATTCACAGGATTTCCTAACACTAAGCCAGGGCAGTTAAAGCAATCTCAAACTGAACTATTTCCACGGTGTGTTTTGGACCAGAGCTCGATTCTCCATTCAGCCATGGAAACCCACTGGGTGACCCTGGCCAAGTCACACACTCTCAGCCTCAGGAGGAAGCAAATGGCAAACCTCCTCTGAACAAATCTTGCCAAGAAAACCCCATGAGAGGGTTGCCATAAATTAGAGAGCTCTGGTGCCACAATAAACTACAATTCCCAGGATGTACCAACTGTTACAACTGTTATTACACTTTCAGCTCATTACTTCTATATCATAACTCCTTGTCAAACCATTGTCTTTCATGCACATGGTCCTTACACATTTGAGCACAAAGATCCTACAAGGAAAAAGAGACAAAGTCGATGGTGAATAAGCTGCTATGCCAAGGCGCCATTTCCCAAGAGTGTCATAAAAAATCCACAGTGTTCACTTATTTTATCCTGGGGCCAACCCCAGGTTAACCTCACCCAAAGCTACTCTAATGCCAGAGATGCTGTAATGCAAGGCTTTACCTGACGCAACATGCGCCTATACAGATGTGTCAACAGGTAGTTCAAGGAGAATCACTGGTGCAAAAGGACTGAGGGGCATTAGCTGTAGTCTGTCACTTGGTTAATTCTGAAAGATGCTGCATATTACTACCCAACAGAAATCCATTCTAAAACTGTTAAACATTCCCAGTAATTTAGATCAGCTTTAGGAGAGACAGCCTAGCGAAACAAAATTGTTGTGGCTTGGGTCCAATTGCAACCATGACAAAATGTTTTAGTATCATTTTGGGAGGGAACATATTTTGAAGTATAAGATAAAAATGAAAGACAAAAGTAGAACTATGCCATTAATATTTACAGCTGAACTGGAAGATTTCTGAGGCCTCTGCAAAGACATGGGAGGGAGGTGACAGTTAAGGATAATGTTGCCAAAAGCTTTTTGTGAATTACATTTATTTACAGAAGACACTCAAGGTCGAGTAGATTATGGAGATTTATTTTCCAAAATGTGGGAAAGAGAGAATACTGGGAACAACAATTATACAAGAATCCTGCATTAGAGTAGCTGGCAGTGATGTGAAACTGCAGTATAAGAGAAACCAAATCAAAAATGCAGACGAATAATGTAACCAAGATGAAAAATAAAGTTATTTTTCAGGACAGCACAAGGGTAAAGCTGAGGGCAGGCTCACTGAAATCTTCCTCTCTCTGAACTACCTGGAAATGTTTAAATATTTCCGTAAGTTTTTAATAAGTTACAGTCAAAACATTTTATACATGCAAAATGTATTTTACAAAAGCAAAATTTGTAGATTGTAAAATCCCATTTGCCTACTAAAAAACTGAAATTAACAAGGAAGCATGGACCAAAACAGAAATACATGAACTGCCAGTTGCTCTACTATCACTTCCAGACCGTGAGTATCACTAGCAGTTGATACTGAAGACAAAAATCCAAAATCAAAATACATTTAAATGGTTTTAAAAAGCAGGGCAGACAGTAAATGAGACAGTGGAAATTAATCAATTATTTTGTTGCTTCTCTGTATAAACCACAGGAACACATCACAACCAAGAAAAAGCCAAGAAAAGTAAAAGAGAACTTCATTTTATTTATCAGAAATTCTCAAAACATAAACTATATATTAATTCTGATCCCCTATGGCTTTAATGAAAGTACCAAAATGTTTGCAGAACAGAATAAAATAAATAAATAAATAAATAAATAAATAAAATTTTATTTATATCCCGCTTTTCTGTGACAAGACAATCAAAGCAGCTTACAACACGTTAAAATCCACATTTACAAATTTAAGTCCCAAATTCCCCCCCTTAAAACAGGATTAAACAAGTTACAATTAAAACATCTATTAAAAACACAATAAAAATACAGCGAGGACAGAGCGGTGGGCTGATACATGATGTGGGGGACAGTCATTCTGTGGCCGGGCACTTTTATTCAGGAAAGGCCTGTTGGAAGAGGTCCGTCTTTGGCAATTTGATGGATCTCGTCTGGCAGACCATTCCATAGTTTGGGAGCAATTGCAGAGAAGGCCCTCTGGGAGGTAGCAGTTAATCTGGTTTTTAAAGGCTGCAATAGATTCCTCCCAGAGGACCTGCAGGTGTGGGGTGGGTTATGTGGGAGTAGGCGATCCCTCAAATAGGTTGGGTCCAAGCCATGTAGGGCTTTAAAGGTTATAACCAACACCTTGTACTGTGCCCAGAAACTAATAGGCAGCCAGTGAAGAGATTTTAAGATGGGTGTTATTTGGTCACTCCTAGTTTTTCCGTCGACCAGCCTGACTACCATATTTTGCACTAGTTGAAGTTTCCGGACTGGGCACAAGGGTCGCCCCCATGTAGAGCACATTGCAGAAATCAAATCGTGAAGTTACCAGTGAATGTACAACAGTTTCTAGGTCCTTTACTTCCAGGAAAGGGTGCAGCTGGCGTATCAGCCGAAGCTGATAACAGGCGCTCCTGATTGTTGCATTCACCTGATTTCTCATGTG
Source organism: Sceloporus undulatus (assembly GCF_019175285.1). Taxonomy (NCBI): domain Eukaryota; kingdom Metazoa; phylum Chordata; class Lepidosauria; order Squamata; family Phrynosomatidae; genus Sceloporus; species Sceloporus undulatus. Next base: position 146,937,985 of record NC_056527.1, on the reverse strand, counting down.
AAGCAACGGGTCTAGGAGCACCCCCAGACTGCGAACACAGTCCTTTGTGGAGAGCGTGACCCCATCTAGGACTGGAGGTTGCAACTCTGTACCTGCTTTTGGGGTCTCTACTGTAAGTACCTCCATTTTGTCTGGATTCAGCCTGAGTTTGTTTTTCCTCATCCAGCCCATTACCGCTTCAAGACACTGATTGAGGGGAGAAATGCCATCTGTTGTCATAGCTGCTGATTGGGACATGGAGAAATATATTTGGGTGTCATCACTGTACTGATAACACCCTGCCCCATGTCTGCGAATGATTTCCCCCAGCAACACTGATCACAACTGATGAACAATAATATCCCATAAAATGTAGCTTCACTACCATTCTTACCAAAATATATGATATTGTTAATGATAAGCGTATACTGAAAAATGACATTGGTAAATACCAAAAAATCCTGGCTAAGAAATAAGGGTAGATAACTTTATCTAAAGACATAATATTTATCCAAATTCTGAATCACACCAACGTGACCCAACCACTTTATGGTACCTTGAGGCACTTTCCCAATCATTTAAATTGAAGTGTGTGAGGAGCCTCTTCACACATCATCAAAGGAGGACATGCCTTCCTCTGTAGCCTTGCCTCTAAAGACCTTCAATCTAATTTCCTCTGCTGCCACAAATACTAAAAAGTAGCTCTAGGACAGAAAACGTCCAGTTTAGAGAAAGAATTTGGATGGGAAAAGAGCAACAGGCTAAAGATCTGACAAAGCATGAACTGCAAAGCAATGGCACAGGAATACCTAACCATAGCCCTGAATTGGAAGAATAACTGTCAGGACAGCAAAAAGGGAGGAAAAGACTGTCTTAGGGAAAGGGGACACAGCTGCAACATGCACAGATCTTCCATGAGAAAACGAAACAACTAAGACAAATTTTAAGATGCATCTGGTTTAATGGCATATTTTAGAAAACCCATAGCACTAAGAACAGCTGATTCATCAAAAACACTCCAATTTGGAGCTCCTATTGTATCCCAGGCGCTCTTCTCATCTCCTGAACTAGAGACCATCCAGATTCACCACTCCATGTATTATTATTTGATACCAGTGCAACCCTATCAGCAGAGCTCTCTCTCTCTTTGTGTAGTCAGAATACATTTTGTCCAAAAATATAAAATAAAACGTGATTACAGAATTTTCAGGCAAACTGTTGCCATACCCACAGTTATTAGATCATGGCCAGAGGCAAGACAATGGGACATGTCGCCAACTGTCAAAATGAATTTCATCTATTAGCCTCAAACAATAACAATGGACAAAGCTGTTTTCCACAAGAAAGTGATTTGGGAATATTTTTCCCACCTGACAGAAGCAGAGTGTTGTATCCTTTCAGTTGCCAAGAGTTTAACACAATGACTCATATAACCTTGATCAAACATACAGGACCGAAACAGAGGGTCCTGTAGAGGAGGCTTGACGCTGCCCCTCTGAATGCCGGGTTGGGGCTGCAGCAACCACATGCCATGCCCCCAACCGCTCCTTCTTGAGCCTATGAAAAGCTGATGTTTACACCGCACTGTGGCTTTGCAATGCTCCTGTGGTGTGCTGCATATAAATGCTGTGACACCGGAGTGCCACAAAGCATGACTCTAGCTTGGGGACTGCGAAAGAGCATGTGGCGTCTAAATGCCACACTCTGACGCCTCCCCCAATCCGGCACAGAGGGGCAGTCTGCTTCATGCCATACGTATCTTTTATGATAAGGTAATCTCAGTTGCAATGTATTCTAATATTTTAATATCTTGTACTTGCCTCTAACTTCAAGCTAGATTCCTTTCACATGTCTTTCAATTTGTTCAAAAGTATTTTGTAGCACCTTTGAGACTAACTGAGCCAAAGACATTGCTTTCGCAAACTTGGTCTACTTCTTCAGATGCACCGAGCAAATGGCTGCCCAGGAAGGACATATAACAGCAGGCTATATGAATAGCCATTAAAATGCAAAATTTGGGGGTATGCTGATGAAGTGACCGGTTCCGTTTGTTGCTAATGTAAGATTAGCTGGCTGGGAAAGGCCCCTTAAAAAAGCATTTGATGTCATACATCTGAAAGAAGTACTGTACTAAGGTATCATTTCCAGAAGGCTAGGCTAAAGCATCGTTTTGATGTTGACACCTGTTGGGTACACACCTTGTACCAGGGACAGCCAGAGAAGACACTAAATTTACACTGCTGCTGCTACTAACACAGCCGCCAATGATGACAGTCTAATACACCAATGCTATTCCAAAAGGGTGGTCTGTGGACTGGTGCAGGTCTGGAACCAATTGCTGCCAATCCATGGCAAGTTTCCAGGATAACAAGGGACAGCCATAGCCAATGAGCCCAAATATGGTGCTGGTCCCTGGCACATGGGGCTGGCAGGTGGGGAGAGAACAGGCCAATGGCATAAGAAGCACTGAAATACAGGCACACCCCAGCGCACAAAGCCCCTGGCAAAGAAGCTTCTTTTTAAAATGTCTTTTTACATCCATCTTCTGTATGGTTAGAGGATTTTAGAAGTATCAGCAATGGGAGGATGGTAAAGGAGCGCTGGAGGGTGGGTCTGACGGCGATTCTGTCGAAGCCTTGGTTGATACCTGGAATGATGATCTTACTAAGGCTATTGACACTATTGCTCCTAAGCGCCCTTTCCGGCCTGCTTCAAATAAGAAACTATTGTACACGCAAGATCTTCGAAAAATGAAGCGGACTGCACAACAGCTAGAGCACCGCTGGCGGAGACATCAACTTTTACCTGATAAGACACACCATAGAAACTACCTGAAGTCCTATGGCATGGCAATAGATACAGCAAAGAATTCATTCCATGCTGTATGTACTGCGTCTGCAGACTCTCATCCAGTAGAGCTGTTAAGGGTGCTTAGAGAACTAGCTACATTGCCTCCTGCCCTGAACCCACTCTTGGAACCAACAAAAGCCGGCTGTGATGCATTTAACGACTTTTTCGCAGATAAAATCTCTCAGATAAGGGTTGATCTGGTCGCAAGCATTAAAACAGAAACAGTAAGAGAGATGTCCAGTGACTCTGTGGACCATGTTAAACTGGATCATTTTGAGTTTGTGAGTACTGATGAAGTGGACAAGCTATTGGGAAGTGTAAGGAGGACAACGTGCCCTCTCAATCCCATCATGGCTGACTGTCCAGGGAGGTGATGCTGTGAAGGTATTATTACTATCCATAATCAATGCATCCTTTAGGGAAGATAAATTCCCAGACCAACTAAAACAAGCGGTGGTCAAATCGCTTTTGAAAAAAACCTCCCTAGATCCCCTGGTATGAAATAATTACAGACCAGTCTCTTTATTACCATTCCTGGGCAAGGTGATTGAGAAGGCGGTTGCCCTTCAACTCCAAGTTGTCTTGGAAGAAGCCGATTATCTAGACCCATTTCAAACTGGCTTCAGGGCGGGATACGGAGTTGAGACCGCCATGGTCGCTTTAGTCAATGATCTCCATCTGGGTACCGACAGGGGAAGTGTGACCCTGTTGGTGCTCTTGGACATCTCAGTGGCCTTTGATACCATCGGCCATGGTATCCTTCTGGAACGCCTGAGAGTTAGGCATTGGGAGCACTGCAGTCCAGTGGTTCTGGTCCTCCCTCTCGGGAAGGTTCCAGATGGTGAGGCTGGGGGACAGCTGCTCTCGTAAAAGAGAGCTGACATCTGGAGTTCCTCAGGGCGCCATCCTGTCCCCCATGCTTTGTAACATTTACACAAAGCCACTGGGAGAGATCATCCGGAGACCTGGGGCGCGGTGTTATCAGTACGCTGATGACACCCAAATATATTTTTCTGTCTCCGACTGTTGCAGTGACTAAAAACGGCATTCCCCTCTGGATGCCTGCCTTGAGTCAGTAATGGGCTGGATGAGGGAAAACAAACTCAAGTTGAATCCAGAGAAAATGGAGGTACTTGTGATAGGTTCCTCAAGCCCAGGGATGCAGATTTGTCAACCGATCCTGGATGGGGTCACACTCCCCCTAAAGGATGAAGTTCGCAGTTTGGGAGTACTTCTGGATCCGTCTCTCCAGCTGACATCTCAAATGGATGAGACGGCCAGAAGTGCTTGGTACCAACTTCGGTTGATACGCCAACTGCGCCCTTACCTGGACATAAAGGACCTGGAAGCAGTAGTAACTGCACTGGTAATCTCTCGTCTTGATTTCTGTAATGCGCTCTACATGGGGCTACCCTTGTACCAAGTTCGGAAGCTTCAATTGGTCCAAAATGTGGCTGCCAGGTTGGTCACTGGTTCATCCAGGTTTGACCACATAACACCGATTTTAAAATATCTTCACTGGCTCCCTACCAGCTTCCGGGCCCAATACAAGGTGTTGGTTATCACCTTTAAAGCCCTACATGGCTTGGGCCCGGGTTACTTGCAGGAACGCCTCTCCCTACACAATCTGCCCTGCACTCTTAGAATAACAGGGAAGAACGTATTAGAACATGTTCCAACTAAGCTCATATCGACTTCTCAAAAAGCTTTTATAGCAACTGCTCCAAAACTATGGAATGACCTCCCGGAAGAGAACTGTCTTATTACCTCCTTAGATTCTTTCAAGAGGGCACTTAAGACAGATCTCTTCCGGCGAGCTTATCCACCCAATCTGTTGTAATATCATCATTATATCACTGGACAAATTGTTGCATTACCACTCAATAGACCTAGTTCTATATTAACTGTACTATTTTATCGATGTATTTAAATGTATTTTAAATGTATTTTATTCTGATGTATTTTTAACTGGTTGTAATCCTGCCTTGAATCATTCGGGAGAGGCAGGAAAATATAAATAAACCATTATTATTAATTATTATTATTATTATTGTGGCGGGTTGCAGCAGCATGTCTGGGGTAAACCCAAGACATAACACAGAAAAAGAGCAGTTAAAACCGAATACTGTACAAACAAATACAAGCTGAAATTAAGACATCACTAACAAACAGTAAATTTTAGAAGTGTCCTCAAACGAGTAGATCTTGACCAGAATTGTAAAAGCTGACAATGCTAAGCAAGGGCAGGTTTAGCTGGAGAGTTCTTCAAAACAGGAACCGCAAGAGAAATCCCAGCTCTCAGCTTTAACTGCAGACTCTGCTAGAAATCACAGCAGATGCCACAGGATACGCTAGTTACAGACAGCCAAAATAAACTGCTTCGAGTCACAGTGGAGGTATGTGTTTTCAATGATGCATGCATCCTAAGAGTGAAGCCCCACCAAAGCCCGCTCAAGTCCTTAGGGCTAAGCGTGGCTTTGGTGTAACTTCTGGACTCTTAGGACACATGCATCATTGAAACACCATACCTCCACTGTGACTTGAAGCAGCTTTATTTTGGCTGTCTTGTAACAGCCTATGTCTTCCTCTTTAAGTGCTAAAGCCAAATTAAAAGTTCCCTAGAATTAGTCACTATTTTATTGGTTGACAACTTGTAACTTTCTGGAAATCCACAAGGCCCTTCATTCTAAATAGTATGCCAGTATTTAAGCTGTATAACTAATCTGGCATCAGGTAACAAATAGACTTCCCATCTGGAGAAGGTCCGCACCTGGGACTTTAAGTAGTACTTGCACTTGGGACTGAAGGGACTTATTCCTTTTGTGGGGAGAAAAACCCTCAATCGTTGTGTTTTGGAAAGCTCTGAAGGAGACCACAGATTAGTGTGATGTTTTTCCTGAAAACATTTGAGAGACCTGGAGATATGGGAGGCCAGGCCACATATCAAGGGTACCCCAAAGACCAGGAAGTGCTTCTCTGCTTGGCTCTCCCTTTTATTTGTCTTGGCAGGGAGTATGACTCAACTACTACAGTATTAGTAACAACTCACTCTCTAGTGTAAGATGGCATGTCTCAGTTGCTAATTTGAACACGTTTGTTTGACAGCTACTTGTGTTCTAGTGTTTTGGAAGTGGCATAAACATTATTTTTCTAACCGTAATGAAGAACATGTTTTTTCTTGCTCTACAGGATGAGATAATTGGTGATTTTATGACTTGAATGAATGTTTTGTATGTCTGCATTTAGAAAACAAAGCTGTATTTATTACCACAACATTCAAAAGCATAAAGGGCATACTTTTGGTGAAGATGTTAACTGAATACTAAGGAAAATCAACAAAATAAGCTTTTGTGAATTTATAATGTGGCACTCTGTATGGCCTTCCCATGCTTCTAAATGCACCCAATCTTTGGAACGGTGTTAAGTTCTCATAAACAGTCGGGAGGGGAGAGCGAGCAATGCTGGAAACTAAAAATTGCTGTTCATGGAATTGGCAAAAGTTACACGCTCCAAGGGTCATTTTGTAGGGTCAAAAGGACACAGTATTTTGAACCCATAATGGTAGGAATTTCTATAAATAGACAATTATCATTTTAATGTTCTGCTGTTTGTTTCTTTACTTACACTTCTGTTCTGTTAAGTTAGAATTCTGCAGGTTATACATACACATAAACATCCCCCTTATGTATAGAGATGTCCATTTTGGGTGCTACAAGGGCTGCTAAGTGATTTGTCTGTGAAACAGAACAAACCTGAAAAGCAAACAGTTGAGTCTTCATTCTCTCAGCTGAAATCGCCCAGACTCTTGGCTAGCAGGTCTGGGAAAGAAATGCTCTCTGGGGCCCTTGAAAGTCCCTGACGGTCTGAGCAATCAAGAACTGGCACAAAAAAGATCATCAATTTGGCCCAAATAAGAGACAAACTGACATTTTTGCTGCCATAACTGGTCAGCCCCAGGGCAAAGTACCCCCTCAGGAAGATTCAGGGGAGGAAATATTTTTAATGGTTGAGAAGAGCATGTGGTTGTATTGCTCAGCCACTAAGTTTACTCCGTCTCTTCACCAACAACCCAAATTTAGCTTGTTCTGCAACTGAAATCACTTTACCCTGGATAGCTGGAATACCAGAAGAACCATCCATTCAACCTAGAACTTCAAATGTATGAACATCAGATTGAATACTAGGCACTAGAAACCTAGAAACCAAAGCTCTCCCCCATCCTGTCCTTCTGTCTTTACAAACCTCTGAAGGGGTCTAACTGGGAATATGATCTGCTAACCCAGACCTCTCTTCATTTGTCCAATCTCTTTAGTTCTACAACTGAATACAATGCAGTAAAACCAGAGCTGCTTTTTTCCCCTGGAGTATTGAATAGGTAGCCATGTTAAATATACAGAACTCAATTCAGTCCCAGCTTGCCAAACGCTGAAGAGACGCAGAACTGCATCTGTGGGTTCCTGTTGCAATGCTGGTAAGCAATGCCAGGGAGTCATTTTATCCATTCATGCAGTAGAGCAAAATCCAGCTCATGTTCGTGATGCTATGAGGAAATCATCAAGCCTTGCTGCTTTTTTACAAATCCAATTTAGAGCTTCATGCGCAGAATACATCAGGGAAGGAGGAGAGTCCCCGGCCGACTGCACCCACCATCCACCTTTCACCAAGAGGACCGGAGGCACCTTTGCTCAGCCGCCTGGCTGGCTTACGGCCTTTTGTGCTGGGAGGCAGCCACCATTAGAATATTTAAATTTTAAAATACTATTCTGAGAGAGAATAGCTCTAACAGAAGCATTCACATCGGCTAATGTTTAGATAGCACAGAGGCAGCCAGCTGTTATGAAGGTTTATGTTACATTTAACAAGGGAATGACTAAGAAACCTGTTCCGTGGACAGCTGAACAAGGACACACGAAGTGAAATACTCCAGCAAAGCAGTATATATCCCCTATACACAGGCCAGAACACCTGCCGCAGAAAGCTCAAGCGCGTTCTTTAGTCAACGAAGGCTGTGCATGAGTCCCTCTGCTGGCGGCAGGACGAAGCGCCTCCTAACCCTAAGGGCTGCAGAACAAAGCACCAAGCCAGCAAGAACAGCCCTCCTTCCCTCCCAAGGCAGAGGAGCCCTGAAGCCAAGAGGCCGCCACTAGCGGGCAGCACCTCTAGCGCACCAAACGGCATTGCAAGCAAATAGTCTGACCTTTCTGTACATATGAACACAGAGAAAGAACTGCACATCTTCTCAAAATATCCCAGTTTGTTTCAGAAACACTGTGGCTTGATAGATCTGAGTTAAATCATCCTTCCCAGCCAAGGCCCACCCTGGCGGAGGAAAGGAACACAAAGATGGCAGGAAGAGAGCCAAAGCTTGGCCTGAAAGCCTATTCAAAAGCCCATTAGCAAGCACCATTTCCCTTACCACAAAAAGAATAGAGAGAAGAGGTCCTACAGCCGGCTACAAAAAGTTTGCAGACAAACTGAAAGTTTGGATCGTAACTAAATGAAGTTTTCCAATGACAGCAAAGGCAAAAGCGGCTTGTGTTTTCCCTTTATGACAATTATTTTATCTTGTCTTGCCACAAAACATATTTGAAGTGGCTAACAAGTCAAGTATAATCATAAGTATAAGAACAAAAGACAATTAAAATTACATATTGGCCTGTTACAGACTGCCAAAATAAAGCTGCTCGGGTCTCTTTGGAGGTATGCTATTTAAATGATGCATGCATCCTAAGATCCGGAAGCTGCACCAATGCTGCACTCCAGTGCTAGGAATGGAGTGTGGCTTGGCGCGACCTCGGACTCAGGACCAGGCATCATTAAATAGCATACCTCCAAGAGACCCAAAGCAGCTTTATTTGGCAGTCTGTAACAGCCATAATTCCGAAAAAAGTCCTATGGTGTTTCATGAGGCTTGCTGCCAGAAAACCCAGTGGTTGACCTTGGGCAAGTCACACTCTCTCAGCCCAGAGGAAGGCAATGGCAAACCTCCTCTAAACAAATTTTGACACGGAAACCTCGTGACCGGTTTGCCCAGGGTCGTTTTAAGTTGGACATGGCTTGAAAGCACACAGCAACAAAGCATACACAGGATTACAACCTTCGCAGCTGATTCCAAGTATCAAACTGTTGGTGTGTATCTCATCCATTTGCAGCACATTGTATCAAACAGCCATGATTTCATACATTATAGCTTTTCAAGACCACCTATTTATACTTGCACAACAGCAAACAAACAAGTACCTAGTCCGAACCTAACACCAGAATGCCATTAGTAAAAACTCATTTTTAGAAATATCCAAGTAATACAGCACCTCAACAGGTATAGCTGCGGTTCAGTGGCAAACACAGTATACACTGCTATAATGAGGACTTTCCACATTTGCACAGGTGGCAGGCTTGCCGTTGTCTCTCCCAATATTTAAAGATCAGAGAACTGTGTTTGGGGAGATGATGCAAGAGGAGGAGCTGCGGTTTTCTAGGAAGCGCTAAAAGGCCCTGGGAGTGTATCTGCAAACAGCTCAGGGCCCTAAGAGCAAGGCTCGCCCCTTGCAGCCCCTGCACTCTTCCTGCCAACGGCTCAAAAAGACACACTGGGAACTAGACTCTAAGGCCGTTACAGACAGCCAAAAAAAGCTGCTTCGAGTCACAGTGAGGTAGGTTTCAATGAGCATGCGCTCTAAGAGTCCAGAAGTCACCAAAGTGGAGGATGGTGTTTTCAATGCATGCGTCCTAAGAGTCCAGAAGTCACACCAAAGTGGAGGTATGGTGTTTCAATGATGCATGCGTCCAAAGTCCAGAAGTCACACCAAAGCACGCTCCGCTGGAGCGTGGCTTTGGTGTGACTTCTGGACTCCGTAGGACGCATGCATCATTGAAACACCATACCTCCATTGTGACTCGAAGCAGCTTTATTTTGGCTGTCTGTAACAGGCCTAAGCTACAGAGGAAACGTAAAATGCGGAGCCCAACTTCAGGCTCCCGTATCCCTTTGTCTCCTCTCTCACTCGCCCCTAATATCCCTCCAGCTTTTCTGGTTCAGAGCAAATGACTGTTACGCCTGCACTATTCTCAGCAATAACCAAGATGAGAAGCAAATTCACAAAGTATGGTTTGGGACAATGATTAAGGCTATTATCAGTACAAATGAAACGTTAATGGTGGCTGCCTTAGAAACTCAAAGTGGGGTAGAAAATGCCCACCTGAGAGGAGAGTCAAGACGTAAACAGCCACAGGGCAAAGCCCACCATTTAACCTCACCTGGATAAGTGGACAACACTGTGTTCACACTTTTGAAGTATTGTAAAATACTCTAACCAATCCAAATATCATTCACATCTGCAACAACTGCAGTCAATCTCCTCTTTAACAATCTTCAGACACTTTGGGCATTAGACCTGCTGGCTTTTCACTCCTTCAAATGTTGATCTCCTGGGAGAAAGGCTAATCTAGGTTTAGAAGCAACCGACGCAAGACCCAAGCCTCTGGCCAGTGTATTTGAAATGATATCTCAGCTCCTTCCAAGTGTGGAGAGGACTACTCCTCTGCAAGCTTAACCCTAACTATTAAAGGTCAGGCCAAATAATACAGCAACAGTGCTTTCAGATACAACCATCCAGTGCTTGACATAGAATTGCACAGCGGTTGACGCACAATCGAGGGAAGGCAACAGATCGACACTGTCTTCCAAAGGTGCTTCCTAATCAATGCAAAGTCAGACGGGGAAAACCACCCCTTTTCCATGTTGAATTAAGAGCCAGCCGATGACTGCTGTGAGGCAACATGAATTTATGGAGGAAGGGTCTGTCGGAGGAAGGGAGGGAGGGGTCCCTGGAAAGGCATTCCAGGCACAAGAGGAACTGATAGAGCGAAGGGCATTCATTCCTCAGGGCCTTAAAATGGCTGGACTCTACTCACTGCAGGAAAACCATGGGGCTCTTCCCCCCAGATGCTTAGCTGTCTCTGTCCTTGTCACCCCAACATCGCTGCCTGTCCTTCCTCCGCCTCCTGGATCTGCCACAAGGCCAGGCAGCCCTTTGGGTCGAAGGCCACTCTGCGCTCCGTTGAGCCTGGCTTTAGGCTGATCCAGACTCAGGCTCAAGGCAGGAACAGAGCTTCTCAAAGGCTAGCAGCTTAAACGGAGACTCAAGGCCTGAGGAAGCGAAAGCCCCGCCAACCACCCCGAAGCAGAGAGGCTTCCCAAGGAGGCCAAGCCATTCCAAGGCAGCAGAAGGAAAGGGCTCTGCTCCTCCTCCGCCTCCTTCCAAGGCAAGGAGCCCCTTCTCTGCCGAAGGAAGCGGGCCCAGAGGGAGGGAGGGAGGGAGGAGAGGGCCTGCCGTCGGGGCTCCTGCAGTCAGGGCTGCCCTGCTCACCTGCCCCGCCGAAGCGGCTGCTTCCCAGCGTGGTCGGCCTGGTCTTCCCGCTGTTCACCGGCGGAGAGAACATCTGAAAGGAACAGACGGAGCCCGGGTTAGAAGCAGCCCTGCCTCCCTCCGGAGCAGCGGAGAGGGAGCGGGGCCTCTGCCCCGGATGAGGAAGGGAGGGAAGGAGGCTGGGACACGCTCCGGGAGCCACGGGAGCCCTCCGCCCCGGGAAGCTCTGCCCAGCTGCTCCGAGGGAGTGTCCTTCCCCAGCCCCGGGAGAGACGGCCCCGGAGGGAGCGGAGCTCCGCCCTCCTGCCCCGGAAGGCTGGCTGCGGCGACTCGGTCCCGGGGCAGAGGGCCGAGAGGGCGGCCGGGGCTTCCCGACGGACGGCGCCTGGAGCGAGAGGGGGCTCCCGAGACCCCCGCCCTGGGCCCTCCCTCGTACCGCGCTGAAGTCGAGGAGGTCGCTGAGCTCCTTGTCGGTCCCGATGGCGGCGGCCATCCGAGGCTGCGGCTGCGGCTGCTGGGCGTTCATCTTCCTCCTTCATCCGCCGCCAGGAAGCGGAGGAGGAGGAGGAGGGCAGGGGCGCCCGGGAAAGGAGGGAAGGAAGGAAGGAAGGGAAGGCCGCCTCCCTGCCCTCCCGAAAGAGAAGGAGAAGGAGGAGAAGGCGAGCCTGGGCCTCCTCCCTCCGGGAGGGAAGGGGAAGGGCTTCTCCCGGGCCTCCCCTCCTCCTCCTTCTTCCTCTTCCGCGGGAAGGGAGGCTCTTCTTCAGCCGAAAGCCAGGAAGAGGCGCAGGAGGAGGAAGGAGAGCGGAAGAGGCAGAAAGAAAGGGAAGCCCCGCCCACTGCCCCGCCCTCTCTGCGCGCTCCCGAGGGAAGGGGAGGGGAGGAGGAAGGAGGGGCGAGAGCGCGCCCCCGCGGAACCCACCCTCCCTCCCTCCCTCCCTCCCTCCACGGAGGAAGGGCGCCGCCCGGGGACTGGGCCGACGAGTCTCCCTCCGAGGAGGGAAGGAGGGCCGCCTTCCCCTCGGAGCAGCCTCCCTCCCTCCCTCTTCCGGGGATCCCTCCGCGCCTCTCCGAAGAGGGAAAGGAGGCCCGGCCCAGCGAAGCCGCGCTTAACCCTTCGCGGCCCGGAGAGAGAGAGAGAGAGAGAGCGAGAGCAGAGGAGGGGCGGGAGGGGCTGCAGCCGCGGGGATCCAGGGCGGGACTCCGGGGCAGCCGAGGGAAGGCGGCACAGCTGGCCTGCTGCTGCTGGGGCCCGTCTGGGAGCCCCTCTTGCGCCCCTCCTGGAAGCAGCGCGACGAGGCCCAGCGGCCCAGGGGCTCCGTCGGGGGGCAGGCAGAGGCCCCTCGGCAGGCCCGAGTCAGGAGGCCGGCAGTCGCGACTCTTCGGGACCCAGGGAGCAAGCTGCAAGCCGAGGGAAGCCCGTCTGCCCCGAGGGGCTCCGAGGCGCCGACGGAAGGAGGAGGAGGAGGCAAGGGCCGCCGCGGCCTCAGGGAGGCTCTGGGCCCCTGAACCATCTCCCCAGAGGCCTCTGCCTGGGCACCGGGTCCTGGCATTTGAGAGGCCTTTTCACTCCGGCTCTGAAACCGCAAAAGCACTTTGGCCCCAGACCCCGAGTCGCAACAAAAGACTCTGAAACCCCCCGGAGCAAGAAGCGCCCTTCGCAGCCCTTGCCCAGAAACCCACCCCGGGCCCTTATGGGGCTGATGCGCCTTCGGGATCCTGCCTGGCCTCGCTTTCTAGACCGAAAGGGAAAACGGGGCCCTCTGGTTTCCAGGCTGAGGACTAGTTGCTAGGGGCCCATTTTTGGCCATGAGCTTTGCTGCAGTCTCTTGGTGCCATTGGTGGCGCATAGATGTCGGCCAGACAGAGGGACCTGTCTTCTGCAAACACTTTTGCCGCTAGAAATGAGAAACCAAGGAAGGGGCCGAAGGGTCCAGAAGACAGGAAAGCATCCTCAGGTAGATCTGGAGACATCTGCTAACCAGGGGTGCACCCACACTGGAGAAATAATCCAGTTTGCCACTGCTTTAACTCTTTCTGACTCAAGGCTATGGAATTCTGGGAGTTGGGGTTTGTTGTGGGGCCCACAAGCACCAACTCCCAGAATTCCATAGCCTTGAGCCAGAAAGAGTTAAAGCAGTCTGGGCAGTTCAGCTGCATCTTTTGGGCAAATCCGAGCGGAGGCTGACATTGTCGGTGCCCCCAATTCTTTCTAGCTCAGCTCAGGGCCATTTGCGCCTTGTGCCAGGTCCCTTCATGCCTTCTTGGGCTGCCCTGTGCCCACTTGCACCTGCAGACACTTTGGTTTCCGACCCTCTCACAGGCTGACCAGATTGCTAACCACATTCTTGCAGGTGTCGTGTCGCCTGAGGCGCATGCTTGGAAGCATCACTTGGTCCACCAGAGCAAGGACACAGAGGTCCCTGCTCTGCCTGCTTCTGCCTTCTCTCTTGCCCAGCTTCCATGGCGGGCGAAGGAATAGTCTTCTCTGCCTTGCTCCTGCCCAGCGCAGAAATACTGGCTGGCTGCAGAATTATTATCAGTCCCTCCACCTTTGGCTCCATGGACTTCTGCACTGGGCCCCTTTGTTTTACAGTATTATGTGTTCTGTACATTATGCATCAATCAATGATTACATTGTAAAGTAAGTGGATAGGATAAACACAATTGTATTTGTATTTATTTAAAGCTTACATGAAACAATCCTGGAATGGTTTACACCACCAAGCTGGAGGCTACCACTCTCCCTAAATAGAGGAGGCTGGCCTATATCAGGAAGGGAGGTCAAGTAGCAGAATCCCTGTTCTGTCCTTGGCACCCGCCTTCAGGACGGACACACACTCGAACCCAGAAGACCGTGGGAGAGGCAGCTGGCGAGGGAGATGGGACCCCAGCAGGCCAGGGCCACTCTGTCTCCCCACACTCCAGGCCTTTCCTACTTCTGTACAGAGAACCCCAATGGACAGAATGGGGGAGTCTGACACACATACACCAGTTCCATCCAGCTAGGCCTCCGTGATATAAGCCAGGTTGGCGTCCTCATTCGGAATCCGTTCCTGGATCTCTGCAGGGTTTTTCCCTATTTACAGACCTGGCATTCAGCAGCAGCAGGAGGACAGTTAAGAGGCAGCCAAGACTTTGTGGCTCTGCCCTCAACTGGTTCAACAAAGACAAGGAGTACTGTGTCCCCAGTGCTGTTGATGCAGGTAACGCTGGTCAGCTGCCACGTTCTTAGAGAAAGTCCCATGCCACTGGATAAGCGTATATGCGCGCACACACACATTTGTTCCTATGGCCCTCTCCCTCTGGAAGAATCCAGGGGAAATCCCTCCCTGCAAGACCCATAGGAAGCAGTGCAGTTGCCCTTGTCTTAAGGGGCCTTGTTCCCTTTCTCCCCTGAGCAGCCTCCCTCCACAGCCGCCTCTCCGTTGGAATGCGGTGCCCCAGCAGAAGGAGGCCAGCCCTCCCGTTCTCCCGCCCCAAAGTCTTCCCTGTAAAAGCTGCTAAGTGGAACCAGATGGGCTCCGCCAACCACCCATTGGCTGCCCCACTAATGCAATTTCAACACTGTACCCCTGACGCACCAAGGATGGAGGAGGAGCGGCTGCTTCGGGCAAAATAATTACTGTACCTCTAGGCCATGGAAGGAGAGCAAAGCTGCAGAAGAATGTGGATCCCTTCATTTTTAAGGTCTGGAAACCTCTGAAACATCCTGGCCTGCGCCCTGAGCACAACCTGCTCTTGTAAAATGAAGTACTGGTTCCTGCTGAAAAGAAGGCTTTTGTGCTCTGCACCATGGCTGGAAAAAATCATGAGAATTATATGTGGTTGTGGTTCTCACAACAGCCTGGTCAGTCTTGAATCTGGCTTGTGCAACTGTCAGTTATCTGTTGCCAAGGCCTTGGAAAGGCCAGGCAGGAAATCACACTTCCTGATCCAAAGTTTAAAGTGTGTCAGTGTGCGCTCTGGAGGAGGAGGAGGAGGCTGCCATGGTAGAGCCTTGCTGCGCATCTGAGCTCTCGGGGCAAAGGCTAATCCCAGGCAACACAGCCAGGAAAAGTGTGGACATCAGCATGCCTTGGTGACAGGATCAGTTACATGCTTCCCTGGAAGAAGGGTGGTGAAATCACATTTTTAATGCCACAGATGTTGCCTTCTTGTTTAGTAATGCAGCCATAAGCGTAACAGGATTTATAGCATGCTTCACAAGGAATTCCAAATAGATGTCCACTCAGGAATCCCTACAGTTATTTACTCCTAACACAATCTGACCACCATTTTTAAACATCAGTTGGGATGATTTAAGAACAGGAGCAGCAGGTCCCCAATATTTACAGTTTAGAACATAAAGCTAGAAAGGGTAGTTTTTCTAGTGGGGAGGGTTATGAAAAGATGGATTTCCCTCAGTTCAATGAAGCCGATTATCTGGCCCCATTTCAAATTGGCTTTAGGGCGGGATATGGAGTTGAGACAGCCATGGTCGCTTTAGTTGATGATCTCCGTCTGTGCATCGACAGGGGTAGTGTGACCCTGTTGGTGCTCTTGGACATCTCAGCAGCATTGGATACCATTGACCATGGTATCCTTCTGGAACGCCTGAGGGAACTAGGTATTGGGGGCTGCGCTCCAGTAGTTCCGTTCCTACCTTTCAGGCAGATTCCAGATGGTGATGCTGGGGGACAATTGTTCTCGTAAAAGGGAATTGACATCTGGCATCCCTCAGGACACCATTCTATCCCCCATGCTTTTTAACATTTATACGAAGCCGCTGGGAGAAATCATTCAGAGACATGGGGTGCGGTGTTATCAATATGCCGATGACACCCAAATTCACTTCTCTATGTCTCCGACTGCTGCAGTGACTAAGGATGGCATCTCTCCCTCCTGAATTGCCTTCCTTAAGTCAGTGATGGGCTGGATCGATGAGGGAAAACAAACTCAGCTGATCCAGAGAAAACGGGGTGCTCGCGATAGGTGCCCCTATCCTTGACGGGGACACACTCCCCCTGAGAATGAAGTTCGCCGTTTGGGAGTACTGGACTCGTCTCTACAGTGACATCTCAGGTGTGGAACGATAGCCAGGAGTGCATGGTATCAGCTTCAGCTGATACGCCAACTGCCTCTCTACCTGGCTCAAGGGCATCTTGAAACAGTACTACATGCGCTGGTAATATCTCGTTTAGATTTCTGCAATGCGTTCTACATTGGGGCTACCTTTGTACCAAGTTCGGAAGCTCTCACTGATTCAGAATGTGCAGCCAGATGATCCCCAGGACACCAAGATCAGAGCAATCATGTACAGGGGTGTGAAATCTCTACATTGGCTGCCGATTAGCTTCTGGGCGCAATACAAAGTTTCGGTTATTACATATAAGCCCTACATGGCCTGGGCCCAAGTTACTTAAGGGAACGCCTCTCTCCGATAATCTGCCCCGCCCTCAGGACTCTGGCACAAAAATATTGGAACAACCCAAAACCAGGTTGGAATACCCCTTGTAGAGCATTTTCTGCAATGGCCTCTAGACTCTGGAACAATTTACGAAGAGGTCCGTCTTAACCCTTCCTTGGAATCCTTCAAAAAAGACACTGAAGACGGATCTCTTCCGGTGGACCTATCCAACGGATCTCCTCTAATCTGATTTGTACATCTGAATATATGACTCCATCCTTACGGCTGAGCAGCACTACAACAACTTTCTCCTTTTCCCTTTTAATGTTATTTCTTGGATTGATGTTTTTTGAATTATGTATTTTATGGATGTTTTACTGCTGTAATCCGCTTCGATCTGAAGGGAAGAAGCGGGAAATAAAATAACATTATTATTTTTATTATTAAATGCAATATCCATGCCTTTCTGGGTTTCTTGAATGGAGAAACATTTATGGCTCTACACATACCCCTTTTCTGGGGAAGAGGAGCCAAGAGCAAGGACATAGCTAAGGGGGGGGGTTTGGGGGTCTGGACCCCCCCCCATCAGGACTGGGGATTTTCAAGCTCCTTCCTCCCCCTCCTCCTCCCCTCCATCAAAAGCACAGGCTCCGATGGACTGGAGGAAAAAAGGGGGGGAAGTTGCAGGGAGGCTGGAGGGGGGGAGGGAGGACGGGTGTGTGAATCAAGGCACTTTAAAAGAGAGGATGACTCTGGCAGGGGCTCCTGCCTGTGACTGGACAGAGCGCCCATCAGTCGCAGAGAGGAAGGAAGCACCATGAAAAGGCGGCGCTTGGCAAAGGCCACCCCTTTTCTTCATCAATAGCCACTCACTGCAAACTTGAGTAGTTTATCATACTAGGCTGTATAGAGTGATTGCCATGGCGACGTGCTGTTGGATTATGGGTGTTGTAGTTCAGTGACCTCCCCCATCTCTCTATCTCTGGCTGAGCTTTCCAAATGACCCTCTCACCAAACTGCAAAGCCCAGAATTCTATAGCATGGGGGAATTCTACACTGTTGATATAATACACTTTGACACCACTTTAAGTGTTGTAGCTCAATTTTACACAGCATTTTTTTTTCTTTGTAAAAAGGTTACTGGTGCCTCACAAAAACTACAAATCCCAGGGGGTTTGGGTTTTTTTGGTAGCCTGGAAGTTAAAAGTGGTGTCAAACTGCCTTATTTCTACAGTGTAGTTGCTCACAGTGTTGCAACTGCTAAAGTTAAAAACAGAATATAGTTCCATTACAGTGCATTGTGATCTGGGTATTGTTGTTGTTGTGTTTGTGCCTTGAAGCCCTTTCCAACTTATGGCAACCCTAAAATGAACCTATCCTGGGGTTTTCTTGGCAAGATTTGTTCAGAAGGCTGTCTGCCATTGCCATCCTCTGAAGCTGAGAGAGTGTTGACTTACTCCCCAAGGTCACACACTGGGGTTTCATGGCTGAGCTGGAAATCAAACCCTGGTCTCCAGACTTCAGAGTCATAGTCCACCACTCAAACCACTACAACCAATTTTTACTTGTGGGTCTCTTACATGACAAATTCCAAAAACCCATACTTTTGCAGTTAACTTTATTAAGCCAACCTGCAGCAATACTGTAATCTAATTTGAAACTGCTTTCAGACTGCTCTGGCTCAGTGCTAGGGAATTCTGGGAACTGTATGGTACAAAACATACACTGCAGCAGAATTTCACTGGTAGGACATACATCTTTCCCCTTCTTCATCCCTTGGCCTGTTGGACTGTCTCTGTTTATGTTTTAATGATATCCAGTGCATTATTGCTGACCTGCCATGTTTGTTGCATAACCACATCGTATGTTTTTCTGAGCGATGTGATATTAAAATAGTTTAACAGTTTTTATTACTGAGTGTTTCAAGATGGATGTTGTTTGTGATCAGAAAGAAATAAGTTCTGACAGCAAACTAAAAAGGGTAAGCACATTAAATTTACCACGACTTCATTATGGAAAAGAAGTGAAAGTTATCAAATTGGCATATAGAATAAAATTATGTATGAGAAGAAAGAATTAAGAATTTATATTTTAATCTTTGAACCCTCCCCCTCGCCTCGGTCTTCTTGTATTACTGGTGTTACTCACACATTACAAGAAGAAAATTGTAACGTTCTAGTTGTAAATCCTAACAAGCTCACCTTGTTGTTCTCATTTTATTCCTGGCCCCTTTCTTTTTCTGTCAACCTGTGGCTCTCATCCATTATGCACCTCCTGCCTCGTGATCGTGCTCCCTGCTCTTTTTTAAGTTTAGTTTTGTTTTTCCCTTATTATATATACATTTTACAATAACCCTCTGAACTACCCAGAATGTAATACTTGTTCAGGGATTCCGTCCCCTAGCTGGGCACTCCCTTCCTTCCCATCCCCTCCTGGCTTCTCCGCCCATACTTCCCCCCCTCCCGCTCCTCCCATGTTGAGCTTTTCCCCCTAGGTACCATACCTACGGTCTCCATCGTTGAATGCTTCGGAATCGCTTTGTAATTAGGGTGTTCGGCTTTCCGCCCTCTCTTCGTTTGTCCGGCCTGCCCATCGCCTCGCCACTTTTCAGCCCCCCAGCCTTTATTACCCGACTATCTCGGTTTTGCCTTGGCCATCTCAGCTCTTTCTTTGTTTCAGTCCGGCCCTCGCCTCCCGTCCTTTCCTCCCCTCCTCATCTCCTTCCTTTCCATCTCAGCTTGGCACCCTCCACTCCCTGCGGAGCTGACCAGCATCTGAGACCGATGGTCATAGTCTCCCAAGGAGATCAAGGATGTGGTTTGATTTGATTGATTCTCGTGTGACGTCATGCAATTGCTGGATGTCAGGGAACCTCAGCCTGGCCATACACCCCACCCATGATGGTAAATCTCCATCCGCCAGCAACAGATGTATACCTGTGGAAGAAGAAAACAACAGTGGGTTGGAGCGGTTAGTGGGAAGGGGGGCATTATTTATGATAAAGCAGGTTTCTACTCTCATCCTGCCATGCTCGCACCATCTTACTAAGGACCACCATCCCCGTTCTGGTGGGACTTCACACCCTCAGACACACCTGGGTCTGGGATTCCTGTTGGTATCCTTACACCTCTGCAAGTCCCTCTGAAAGACGTAGTTGGTAGGCATTATTTGGGTGGCTCCTGAGCCCATGGTCCATTACTCAGTTCGTGGTTCTTTCTAACTGTTGCAAAGTCAGTGGTCTAGCCATACGTCTTCCAGAAACTAGCCCACCAGTTCTATGAAATCTTATGCTACACAATCCCTGTTGCCAGGATCTGAAGATTTCCAGATTAATGTGGCTCGTGTCTCAGATTGTAGTTACACAGTACACGCCTGGATTTCCCTCGTGTGGCCAACTCACCTTCAGGCCACTGACTGGCTTGTGATCTAAACTTTGTTGGGCATCTCTGGCCCATGACGGCTGCAAATACTTCTGGGTGGGCATCTGCCATGGGTGGCTAAACCAGAAGCGCCCTATGCCCCCCCCCAGGCGCCCAGCCAACATGGCCCACCCCAGGTGGAACCAACCATCGCCCACCCCGCCCAGCAGCTTACAGTTCAGCAGTGGCCAGCTGGAGAGGGAGAGGCCCCAGCCACAGAGGACAGCGACTTGCTGGACGGTTAAAGCTCAGCCTTACTTTCCACAGTGAGAGGAACGGTCTGGCTGGTGTGCAACCAGCAGTAGTTGCAGTTGCCCCAGCCGAAGAAGAATGGCCAAGGCCCAAGATTTTGCGAGAGGACCCGCAGGGAGTAGAGACACAGGCCCCTTTCCTCGCCGGGCTCCAGAGGGACTGGATAAAGCCGGGGGCGGGCTTGCTGGAGGCTGGTCTCGCGTCCTCCGCGGGGGCTGCCCGCCTCCTTCTGGACAGGGAGGCTTCTCCCCCAAGAGGAAAGCTCTGCCCTCCCGCCTTCAGCCGCCGAGGAAGAGGAGCCTCTTCTCTCCCTCGGAGGAAGTGACACTCCTCTGGGGACGAGCGTGGCTCTGGCTGGGGATCCAGGGTCGGAGTGTCAGGTCCAGGGCTGGTCCACTTGAGAGGGCATTGAGCGCCCGGAGAGAGACGGAGTGGGGAGCCCTGGTGGGGCTGCTGCCACGCAGGGAAAGGCGCAGCGCTTTGCTCGGGTAATAGAGAGCTGAGAGAGCGCCCTCCTCCTCCATCGGGGCTACAGACCTCCCCTTAGTGTTACACGGCCTGAACAAGACGTCTACGGGGACTGGGCTCCCTTTCAAAGGCAGGCCAAACGGCCCGGCGTGGGCCCCGCCCCTTCGCTTGGCCTTCGGGGGCCGATGGAGATGCCTGAGCGGCGGCTCCTGGGGCCTCCTCCGGAAGGAAGCCGAGTGGAAGGGAGCGGAACGGGCGTCGACCCGCGACAGGCTCTTGCTCTCCCAGCGGGAAGAAGTTAGGCTTGGCACGGAGCGCGGCTTCCTCGGGGGAGGCCTGTGGACTCATTGGGTGGTCCCTCCCTCCGCTGGCTTCCCTTCCCTTCCCTTCCTCCGGGGGGGGCCGCCCTCTCCTCTCTCTCTGTCTCGGCTTCCGCTGCCTGTGCCGCCTGCCTTCCAGTTCCGGTGTAGGCAAGGAAGGGGCGTCGTGTCGCTCCTCTCCCTTCCCTCTGCGCCGCACAGGCGCCTCTCCTCCCTCCCCACGAGCAGCCTCCTGGGGCCTCCCTCGCCAGGCCGCTCCTCCCGGTTAAGCCCCCTCCCTCTCCTCCCTCCCTTCCTGCGGGAGAGAGGTCCATGTGCTCCTTCGGGGCGCGCGCGGAGGACGACGGTGGAACGGAGAGCGAGGCACACGGTGGGCTCCCTCCCATGGGGCCCTCGCCGCTTGCCTTCCCGCCTCTTGTCCTGCCCTGGAACGCTCCGGAGGAGGAGGAGGATGGCCCCGGCAGCCTTCCCTTCCCTCGGCCTGGCCTCCTGCTCTTGCTTCCCGGGGGGCCTTCCCCTTCACGGGCCCCAACAACGCCTAGGGCCTGCCCCATGGCGCGCCTGACTTCAGGCTTTCTGGAGGAGAAGGCTGGGCCCCTGAGAGGAGGCCCTGGAGAAGCCCAGGCCTCTCGCTCCTTAGGGTCAGGTTCTCTGAAGTGCCGCCCTGTCCCTTGGCTCCTGCTTTGAAAAAGTGAGCCATGTGCCCCGTGGGCAGTGAGTCCTCTCCATTCACAGTTCCATCCATCTTCCGCTTTCATCTCTGGGAGCGCAAAACACGCCCGTGCCTTCGGGGATGGTGCCAGTCACTTGGCACTTGCTGCCCTGGCTATTCCTCCTTTAGAGGCCTTTCCTCACATCATGGCCCATCCACTTATCCACGGGTCCAGATCCAACAACTCATCCTTGGGCCACAAAGCCTCTACCCTTGAGCTTCGATGTCTCGGCCTGTGCGCTACGTTCATTTGCATGTGACAGAATGCTGTCCTTTTAACAAGAGCAACTCCGAGTATAATAATAATTACTCTGTCTTCTTAACTTAATGGTCTTTAAAACACCACAAAGGGCATTCCATGGATCTGGCATTATTTTTCACATCTATATTTTACAGTGTATACTCTCTGAGCGCAAGGCCTTGTGGCTCAAGGGGGCCAAGGCTTGCATTGGAAACGTTCCAGTCTGGCAGCATTAGCCCAGGCCTTCCCTTTGGGCTTAGTAGTGCATTCACACCAGTCTTAAACAGAGTTACTCCTTGAGCAAAGTAAAATGATGTATTCGCTACTTAGTATTTCCAGTTGTACTACTTGACATTTGAAACTTATGAAAGCATTCTGTACAAGGAAACTGTTGCAGATGGTTGACAGTAGCAGCAGTGGCAGCAGCGAAGGAGACGCTGAGAAGAGAAAGCACAAAAGTGGGCAAAATTAAGTGTATCATTTGTACATTTGTACGGATCAGGCATACAACCTATCTGGATATATGCATAGCAATAGTGCTTTACTGCAGTGCACCTTATGCACCATCTTAGAGTTCAGGGCAGGACATTTTAACACACGGTGTAAATAAGTCTTGATTGTGGAGAGTGGTGGCAGGGCACTCGCTTCCCCCAAATAAAAGAAAGCCCCCCAGAATAGGGCAAGAGGCAACGCACATGCTCTCTCTGCCCTCTCCTCCTCATGAAGAAGGCAGCGCCCACAAATGTTGAAACACAGTGTGTTTGTAAGTGTTGCATATTTCTCCAGCTTGCATTGGAAGCGTGGCCCAATTCAGTAGATTTTGGTACTAAACGCTTCCTGGCACTTTGAGCAAATCTTACCATCGTCTTAGAAACCATTTCACTTCTTCATTGGAGTTAACTTTTCCCAAAAGTTCCATTTTTCCCACTGGAAAAGGTTTATGTTTGTAACGGGTTTACATTGTAAACCCCTTTGGGGTTCTTTGTTTTCCAGGGCACTGGCATCTCTAACGACCGGAGGGCCTCCTCACACCCCTGACTGGTGTATTGAAGTGCCTCCCTCAGCCTCCTTGTCCTTTGCTTTTATGGCATGTGCTGCCTTTCTTTCCAGTAATGCCTCTGGTACAGGTGCTGTTCTCTGTGGAGTATTTCCAGTGAGTTTACTTATTAAGAAAACAGAGGTAACCCCTCATTTCTTAGGTTGTCTGTCTGTCTTCTTGTCTTTCTGTCTAGTGCTGCCACGATGGCAGAGCTGTTCATGGAATGTGAAGAGGAAGAGCTTGAGCCCTGGCAGCAAAAAGCGAAACCGATTGTCGTAGATGATGATGATGACGACGATGAACCCATCTTTGTTGGGGAGATTGTGAGCTCCAAGCCAACCAGTTCCTGTAAGAGGGCATTTTGTGGGTGTTTCTAGATTCAGTCTGTTTCTGGGCACAATCCAGAGTGTTGGTTATGATCTGTAGCCAGATCTAGGATTGTTTGATTTTTTAAAAATGGTACCTGAGTTTTTGATGCCAGCTGAGTCATAGAATCAGAGGGTGCCCAAGGGTCATCTTCTTTAAACCCACTGCCAGTTCAGGGACCCATGGCTGGAGCATCCCTAAAAGGTGGCCATCCACCTTGGCTGTTTAAATCCCTGCCATGAAGGAGAGTCCACCATCAGGAAGTTCCACTGTGTAGCTGAAACCTGCTTTCTTGTAGCTGGAGCTCAAGGGCAGCTTCAGAGGCCCCTAAGCCTGCAATCCTGCCCCTCCTGAGTGAGCCTCACTGAAACCTTCTGAGTCACTGCGAGTGACTTATGGTGGGACTTCTTCCTCACAAGGAGTAAGTCCACCAGATTTGTCTGGTGCCACTTGGTGATTGACTGTCAGTCCCTTCTCCTCTCCCCCCCAGCTGAGTAAATCCTATAGATTTCAGTGGGTCATAACTCTCTAGAAAGGTAAGGATTGCAGCTGGGCGTTATTTTAATTAAACATGCTTACTGGGCAGGACATTGTTAGAGTGCCCTTGGAGTCATTTGGTAGGATCAAGCAGGGGCTTTTACAAGAGTGAAGACTGCCAAATGTTTGGGGGCTGGTTCAAGAATTGATGTAATTCCATTGTGAGGAAATACCTTAATTGATTTGCATTGCCTTCACCTGTTTGGGTGAATACATTTCACTCTGCTTTCACAGATATATTGAACAGAGTCAACCCCAGTTCATCGCGGATGGGAATGCAGAATGGTGCAGCCAGAAGAGGTACTGTGCTCTCTATGGGGACTGGCAAGCTGGAATCATCTTGTGGGGCGCGTTTCAGGGTTGCAGTGGGTGTCTCAGTCCCTTTGGGGACAATGCTGAGTGTCAAGGATTGTGCTTGTTTCTCAAGGGTTCCACTCTGCGACAACCAGACCGGCAACGACCACACTAGCTGTCCAGCCACAGCCGCGGGTCAGCAGCGCACCAGGGACCTCACCAGTCTTGCAGCGGTCTCTCTCTGGATGCTCAGCCCCCCCAGGAGACAGCCAAGTCCAGCCCTGGACTCACGCAGCCCATCAGTCGCTCTCCCACTGCTCCATCCTTGTCGAGGAACCTCAGCTTACCTGGACTGGCCCAGTCAGCCTCCAGGCCCGTGGCCACAGTGACCGCACAGCCAGTCACGTTAAGCCGGGTAGGTGCTTGTCCTGTCTGTCTGTCTTGTAGTGGACTGGGGTGATAGGGATGGAGAGGAGCCCATAGTGGGGATAGTTCTCCTCGCACCGCTTTTCTCCTGCAGTGCACTGGCCATCACCATGCTACAGCTACAGGGAGGGCCAGTCCATCAAAGTCCAGATTTTGGAGCGTTCTTTGTGTTCTCCCCTGTTGTTGTTCTGTGCCTTCAAGTCAACTCCAACTTATGGCTTTTCTTCAATGCAGAGGCTGGGTCCTATCATTCTCCAGCTTCCAGTGCTATTTGTCTCCTCCTACCACTGCTGCAAACGTTGGAAAGTTCACTCTATCTTTCACTTAAAAGCAGGTTTTTGAAATGTCTCTCTCCAGCTGTGTCTCTTTGCAGCCTGCAAATGCTGCACCATTTTGTTTTCTATCAGGGACCTGAGTACTTCTCTAGAGATCTCTGGGGAGCCCTCCAGACAACTGCTTCTTTCTGCCTTTGAGTCAGCAGCAGCAGTGTTCCTGGTTGTTCACAAGGCAGAAGCAGGCAGCTGGCAAAAATTCCAGAAATATCCAAAATCTGGAACACTTCCGGTCCCTAGTATTTCTGGCTTTGTTAAATGAAGTAGGGATTGAAGCAGAGCAGCACCTAGGACTCTTGTGTCTTAGACCATGAGGCCTGTTCCTGACAGAGAGTAGATTTTAAAATGCTTTAAAAGAAAAAGATAACCAGAAACGTTGAACAAATAATATGATCTCCGCAGGTTACACCAAACAATACTTCGGGCGTAGCCTTTGCCTTGAGGCCGAATTCAGGAGTGCCACAGTGCCAGAGTGGATCGACAGTGATTACAGCAGGTTTGCTTAAAGACATTTTCCGCCTTAATGGTATTTTCTTTGAAAACAGAATCATAGAGCGAGTAGAAAACCACCTAATGTATTATCAAATCAGTCAGTAACATTTATTATCCTTTATGTCTAGGAAAGCTGCACACAAACACACCCAGTGCACTAAACATGAATGGAAAATCAGCAGTATTTTTTGACTGGCAGTTTCCAGTGGTTGCTATGGGGAGCTTGGCTTCTTTAACTGGTGAAAGTCTTCCAGGCACCCGTTTTTGCCTTCCTGTGAGGACCTAATAGCATTTCCTCTGGAGTTTTGAAACCCTTCAGCTGCTCAAGCCCACTGTCCCCATATGTCTCTGCAGCCCTGTTTCCTCTCTCATCCACGCCATCATGATCTTTTAAACTGGCTCCTGCCTGCCCAGTAATTCCACTAATAGGCTACGTTACGTGGTTTTTCCTTGAATAAATTCTTGGTATTTCAACAATGCTGCATTGTTATTCTTTAAAAAGATAATTGTTTACCCAGCTGGTGTGACCCGATAGCTCTGTATTTTTTGCAGGTTTGTCCAAGCGTCCTTCTACTTCTGAGGCCGATGGTATTACTCCAAAAAAGCCCAAGGCTAATGAAATGGGACTGGGAAGTGATTCCTCTGGATTGCCTTCCATTCAGTCTCCCAGTGACTCATTGCTTCAGAAAGGTAGGAGAAGCTTCCAGCTATTATAACCATGTGTCATTTTTATGGAGCATTGTAACAAAGTACCCTCAGAAAAGCAAAAGAAGCCATAAATGAGTGGCAAGGAGCCATGAGCCATTTTTAAGGATTAGTGGGCCACTGTCAGAGGGCTGGGAGGCAGACTCACCTGACTGCACAAAAATGTGCTGAATTGCCAAGGAAAGGAGAGCAAGATGGGGCCATCCTGGTCACTCATCCCATCATGCGGCAACTGAGCCTCGAACTGCCAACCTACATGTCTTTTTCTTTTAAAGGTGTTACATCAAGCAATATTAAGAACGGAGCGCCTTTTCCACAAGCATGTCCAAAATGTAATATTCATTTCAATCTTTTGGAGCCATTGAAAAATCACATAAAGGTAAAGATTGTGATGGAGGGGACTGACAAAATAAGATGATAATTTTGTAATGTTTTTACAAAACATCTTAAGTGTTCAATAATTTATAAAGATGAGGGGCTCAGTCTTGTTATTCCATGAGTAGATGAACTCTGGATCAGTGGGATTATCCTTTCCTTTGGCTTGCTGTTGGGCAGTTGATTTGCTGGCTCTTTACTAACTGGGGATAACCAGCTGGGCTCAGGCCTTTCACTTTTGGGAGCCTTTCTTAGCACATCTTAGTTTTCCCAAGTTGCCATCCTGCTTCCCTTTGGACATTACCCATTTTCAAAAACAAACAGTTGAGGGAGTAAAGGTGATAAATAATTGATTCTTTTACTGTGTTCATGGACTTGGATTTGCCTGGTTGGTTCTGGATTGCTTTCAGTAAGTAACACTTTCAGGGTCCAGCTGCAGGATTTTCTCTTTTATTTCAAGCAACAGCATGTTAATAAGGTTAATGAAATTCCAGGAGAACGTAGAAACGAAACTTTGACAACTCAGATCATCATACACATAGCTGAAAAGATCCCCTAGGATAGTATATAAAAGTCTGCAATTCTGAATAACTTGGTTTTCTTGTTGGGCAGTCCCCCTTCTTTATAGTAGCCCAGCTTTCCATAGCTAATTCTTGGCTGGGTTTTGTTTTTGTACTCTTCCTGTTTTAACATCTTGCCTGTTGTTTTATTTATTTAATTAATTATTTAATTTGTCCAGACTACAGAAATCCAGCCTGGTATCCCTGCCACTGTTATGTACTAAATAATTAACTAAAACATTTAAATATCCAAATATAAAATAATTGTTTGGGGAATTGGGCAGGCTCATCCGTATTTATGCTAGGCACATCGCTGCAGAATCAAAGTTTCTTTGCATTCCAGTAAGGAGTGGTCACAATTCTAGGCATCTTTCCTTGGAAGCATGTTCTTCAGGGCCTCTGGCCCTTTCTTTTATTACGTTTAACTGTCTGCTTATTCTCTTGTTTATGTAGCTTGTCTGAACTCAGATCCCATTTATTGGGCAGACCTTTTGGAGATATTTCTCAGGTTTTGGGTTTCACTTAGTGAAACTTACAGTCTTTTTCTTTTGTAAGCAGAGATGTGGATTCAGCTGCTCTTGAACCTAAAACACCCTTCTCTTCTCAGTATTGCTGTCCAGACATGATGCATACCTTTCTGGGAGCAACCAATACAGACTATTCGGCTGCATCAGCTAAAACCGCTGAATCTGAATCAGGGAAACTGATCATGCTAGTGAATGACTTTTACTATGGCAAGCATGAGGGGAACGTCCAGCAGGTGCGCCAGGAGCAGAAGACACATACAACTTTCAAGTGTGCCAGCTGCATGAAGCTCCTCAAAAGTAACATCAGGTATTTCTCTTCTGAAAAGTGTATCCACACAAATTTATTTTGTGAGGCTGATGCTCTTCTCATTCCGCCTTTAGAGCAGCCTGAAGGTGATCCTGGACATTCTGGGCTGACCTGGGTTCTTCCCAGGAGGCTGTTTTGGTAGTCCCTTGGTAAGATAAGAGCCATAAGCCTGGCGTCCAGGGAAAACCACTGCTGCTCTGAGGAACCTGTGGTGTTCTGTAGATGAATCTGTTGAATTGGCCCAGGGTCCACAAAAGCTTAGGCTTGAAGATGCTGCTAGGTCCCTCCCAGCCCCTTTTCCTTTTTTAGTTTCTGTAGTTACAAACTACCCATTTAAAAAGCTCCCCTTTATTTCTGCACCTCTGTTTGAGGCATTTGCAGCCCTTGTCCAGCAAAGAAGGACGCAGGGGCCCATCCAGCAGCAAGGTCTAAGAGGGCAGTACATGCACGTAATATGCCGATACCAGTCTCTCCAGTGTCTTTGCCATTCATTCCGAACTGGTGTGTTGGTCCAATAAGTGTGGCTCCCTGAGGTGTGGTTTGGTTTTCTCAGGTTTATGAACCATATGAAACATCACCTGGAGTTGGAGAAACAGAACAGCGAGAGCTGGGAGAGCCACACCACTTGCCAGCACTGCTACCGCCAGTTCCCAACGCCCTTCCAGCTCCAGTGCCACATCGAAAGCACCCATACCCCTCACGAGTCCTCCAGTGAGTGTTTGGACTGTATAGACGGTTTACATTTTGGCAGTTCCCTGTCCTCAGGCTTACAATCTAAAAAGACCTTAACCTTTCATAAATTGCTATGGAAGCCATCTTTCGACTGAAGGCACCAGCCACCTTGTTCTGTCCAGCGATTTTGTATTTGTGTGGGTTCTTTTCCCCATCCGTTTAGCTATTGTTTCTCCTCTCTTCCAGCTATATGCAAAATATGTGAGCTCTCCTTTGAAACTGAGCAGGTTCTTTTGCAGCACATGAAGGACAATCACAAGCCTGGGGAAATGCCCTATGTGTGCCAGGTATCTTGGAATATTCTTCTCTTGCCTATGTATATATCAGCTTGATGTTTCCAAAGAATGTTATTTCAAGTCTTTCTTCCTTTTTCAATTGTGTCTAGGTGTGTAATTACAGGTCTTCAACATTCTCAGATGTGGAAAAACACTTTAGAGCCGTTCATGAGAACACAAAAAACTTGCTCTGCCCATTTTGCCTTAAAGTTATTAAAATTGGGGCACCGTACATGCATCACTTTATGAGGCATCAGGTAAGAGTTTGTCATTGTTTCCTTCAGAGCATAAACAGTAGGCTAACAGAACAAAAATGCCTGTGTGGCAGCACCTAATTGACTTGAAGGTGTTGAAGGAACCATCATTATGAACTACTGTAGAAAAGTGTTTTGTGTTGACTTGGTCTGGTATGATCTGGGGTTGCAATACTGTAATTGCTGTTATATGCACTGCTGTAACTCTTCATCATTAAAAAAAGAGTTGATAACCATCCGGCTACATTCAGTAAACTCCCAAGTATCAAAGTGAGTGTTGATTGAAGCTAATACAGCTCATGTGCCATGAGGTGGCAGAGCAGCCACGTAAGGAGAGTTGGGTGGCAGGAACTGGGGGCACCTTGGTTTTCTTATTTTCTTTGTAAAGCTTGACTTGAAGGTGTTGACGGAAGCATTATTATTGACTAGTCATTGACTTGCTTGAGCGGTTTTCGTTTATTTTTTTATTTCCAGGATTTATATTCTGCCTTTCTCCCACAATGGGATTCAAGGCAGTTTATAATAAATGTGCTGTGTGTAACATTGTCTTAGGCTAGATGCCTTTGAATCTTGTAAGTGGAACTGATGTACATGTAGTCTTTTTGGTGCCCATGCCCACTGATGCTCATAGCATCTTTAATATTTAGATTTTCACAACTCCTTGGCTGTGTTAAACCTCTGTTCAGCAGGCATGAATTAGAGTATTACACAGGTGTCACTCTATTTGCAGTCTGCATTATTATTCCAGTATGAGAATTTGAATTCATCAATACATTTTATCAATATATCCTTATTTTTTTTAAAAAAATACAGAAAAAGGGGGTGCATCGCTGTACCAAGTGCAGACTCCAGTTCTTGACTTGCAAAGAAAAAACAGATCATAAATCTCAGCATCATCGGACGTTTAAAAAACCTGTTCAGCTAGAAGGATTACCTCCAGGAACCAAAGTAAGCTCAAAGCACTGTATAATGTTTTATTCTCACCACGAGTTGGAGGTGGAGGACCAATGTAAGAGCACTCTGTGTGCCGGCATACAAGACATCTTCCCAACGGCTGCTTGGGGAACCTCTGTTTTCCCCTCTGTTCTGACTGCGCTTAGGACCAGGGCTCAAGGTTCACTCTGTCCTGTTCCTGCTCTGAGAGCCAGCTTGCCAGTTTGCAAGGCTCCTGCTCTGGTTGCATTGACCCCTGCAAGCTGCCCCAGGAGGGCACCTGGGGGAAGATAGTTCTGTAAGCCCACTCTACAAGTCCCACTGTGGAGAGGAAGGGTCATTGCCTAGGCTGCCTGCTCCCCAAGAGTGCTAGCCAACATTCAGCCTTTCCAGACTCCCCCTAGAACTGTCCTTTTGGGGTAAGCACACAATAGGAAAGAGGGAGACGCAAGCATGGTATGTCTCACTCTTCCCCTGGTTGGTGGGCTTGGGTTTCTTGCCACTTCTGGCCATTTTGACAGGACAGGCACTCACTAGTATAAGTGCACTTCTGCTAATGTATCCTTTGACAGTGGGGCTAAAGCCATCTCTGGTCCAGGCTATAAACAGGTGCAACTCTGTTCAGAAGGACAAAGATTTCCCATACTAAATGCAAAGTCTGTGCCACCAGATAGATTTCCCTGAGAAGGGAAAGATTTTTACGGTTTTCCTGTCTTCCTAGGTTACCATCAGAGCTTCCGCTGGGTCTCTTCAGCCAGTGTCGACAACTGCTTCCCCAGTTAGTGCTTCGCCAGTTAGTGCAAATGTATCCACCTTACAGTTGTCACCTGGTGCTAAAGTGGCAAACACAAAGAGCAACAGCAGACTGAATGCAAATAAAGCAAAGACAAAACTGAAGCCCCTGAACATTCAGAAGAAGCAAAGCCTGTGCACCAGCAATAGCAGCACTAGCAGCATCAGCAGCCTGAATAGCAGCAGTGGGAACAGCAACAAAAAGAACAATAAAATTGCAAATACAGCGTTAAACCATCTGAGGTAAAGAGTCTTTTGGGATGTTTGCAGACAGTGGCTTTAGAAACTAATTGGGAGGGATTAAAGAGGCAGCAGGATTTGGGGTCTCCAGATTGGTAGAGAGTGTGGGTTTGGCTGCATTCTTCCCATGAACAAAATTAGTCTCGGCGGTGTCTTGAGTGGCCAGTGCTGCTGCCACCATGAGAAAAGCCTTCCCAAAATAGCCAACATTGCTGGAACTGCCTTCTGTAAGGTTGAGTCCCTTGAAAAGCCTCTGCAGAAAATCAGGGAACTTTCCAGAGCACCATCCAGAGATCTGTTTCTTTGCACCTTTGCTAGTGTCTCCTGGAAACAAATGATGTCCTAAAATGAGAATTCCTAGAGTTTTCCTTGAGTCCTAATTCTGCCTTTCCCTCCCGTCAGGTGTCCAGATATTCAAAAATGCATTGAATGCAACTCCGACATCAGGACTTTTGCCAGCCACTTCCCAGCTTACGTCCACTGCAGTTTGTGCAGATACAGCACAAGTTGCAGCAAAGCTTACGTGAACCACATGATGAGGTAGGAGAGCTCCAGCCCCAAGTGAGGAGGTTACAGCCCCAGTGTGTTTTTTAATTCTCTGGCATCTGTAGCCAGAAGTCTCTGCCTCAGTGCAAGCGCAATACAGCCAGGCTTTAGCCCTAGTGAGAAATTGAGACATCCTTCCATCCAGCAGGATTCCCCATCCCAACCGCTGTTCCTCCTCTGAGCCCCACCAAGGTTCCAGCTCAGCAGGGTCCCACTTTCACTGGGATTTGTTTATGGGCGGAGGCTTGGTAAGGGTTAATCATGGCTAAAACTAGGCATGAGCTTTAAGGGGGAGAAGAAGGTAGGGCAGAGTGGCCTCTTTCCCAAGGTTAGTGTTTCTGGGCTGTGGTTGCAGATAAGGGATGTGCTGTACCGCTTTACATCCTCTTTATTAGTTGACTGGCCGAACCCAAAGGTTGCTCAGCAATGGCTCCTCTTCATCTTGGAAAGAAGTGACCAGTGGAGTGCCACAGGGTTCTGTCCTGGGCTCCGTTTGCTATTCAACATCTTTATCAACAACTTGGATGAAGGAATAGAGGGCATGCTTATCAAATTTGCAAATGGCACCAATTAGGAGTAGCTAATACCGCAGAGGAGAAGATCAACATTCAAAAGGCCTCAATAGATTAGAAAGCTGAGCCAAAACTAACCAATGAGTTTCAACATGGAGAATGCAAGGTATTACACATAGGCAGAAAAAAATGAAATGCACAGACACAGGAATCCCCTCCCAGGGTCCTGAGCCCGTTTCTCCATGCCAGATAAATGTTTGTGTTCATGTCTTATAGTAAGGAGAGAATACTTTTTGAAACTTGAATTATACGATACGAAAAGTTTATATTTGTAGGACCTGCATTTTCTTTTCTTTTTTTTTTTCTTGTAGTTTTCATAGTGATCGTCAGAGTAAAAGATTTTGGATTTACAAGACACATTCAGATGAACTGAGGTAACCACTGTTAAAACGCTTTTGATGTTGTTGTGAAGCACGTGAGGCAACACATTAACGTATGGCGCCAGATTCTCCACCTTTGTGACTGTAGTCAGTAGCTTGTGAGCTGGAGAAACACCTGTCGCTTTCTCAATTAGCAAAGAGACACTGTAATCTTCTCTCAGATGAAGCTTTTATTCATAGAAGTTCCACTGAGTACAACACTAGATACATCAATACCATCCACATCAGTAACAACCCTCTCTGAAGCGCACACTGTCTCACTCTCCCTCGATGACAGTTGCATCAACATTCCAATGATGCACTGTTTAAATGCTGACATATACTGTATAACTGCCACTAGAGCTGTAAATAACTTGCACAACAGCTCCACGTAGTGGCCACATCCATGTCATTTTATCAGACCTGTTTACCATGCGCCTGACAACCACTTCTTCATTTTTCTTCTTAAGATGTGTGCCTGTCTTTGGCAGAGTGTGGTGCAATCCTCTGCATGTTTTCTTAGAACTCCCTCTGTGTTTATTGGCACTTACTCCCTTGTAAGTGCATTTAGAATTGCAGTCTGTTATTGTTGAGGCAAATTTAAAGTGTGCAGATTCTCTTCCTTCAACTAACTTTGGTATCTTGTAAGAAACTGGTTTGTAAACTCAGAAGATTTCTATTTTGGAATGAGATGAAACTGAACACTAACATTCAAGGCAAAATTGTTCATTGATGAACCTGGTTCTCTGAGCTGTGGCACACATTCTGATGTTTGCTAAATTTCTCTTAGCACTAGTTTGACTGCTTGGACTCTGTTTCATCACTTTTCATGGAGGTAAGGGAGGGTGCTGTATGTACATGGCCCACATTCTAATGTTGGTGGCAGAGCAAGATCTGTTTCAAGTGGCCTTTGGGCACCTTGCTTAGCAACAACATGTGCAGCCTTACCTTTTGTGCTCTTGTGGTGTTTTTTATTTGTTATTTGTTTGTTTGTTTGTTTTGCAAAATCAAAATTCTTGCAGGATGATTCATACATTTTGCCTTATAATAAATGCCTGGAAAAGACTTGTAAGGAAGCTTATATACCTGTAAGTTCTTGAGTTTTACATGGCTATTACTCTGAGCAGTGCTGGCCTGCCTTGGGCAGGAGAATTCCTTTGAGCCACTAGCTGCACCTCACACATGCTCAGCTTCCTTTTTTCTCTCTTTTCCTCCATCTCTCCCTCCCTTCTAGGGGCATGACTGTTGTCTGTCTTAACTGTGATTTCCTGGCTGATGTTTCTGACTTGGACAAGATGGCTGCCCACCTAAACGACAATCAAACACACACTTGCCAAGTAATTGTAGAGAATGGTAAGTGCCTCCTGAACTGAGTATCTAATGTATCAGTCACTTGTTAGCATCCTCTCTTTTTAAAAGTATTTATTTGAAATGGACCTATCTTTTTAATTCCAGTTCCCATGGACCACTTAGCTGCTGAAAATCCTCTGGGGTAAGTTAGTTAGTTTTAAGGATTAACTGTTTTTGTCAGTTAGGTGACTGTGTTAACTTTCTGGTTCTACATTGGAAGATAGCTCATTGATAGCTCTTCCAGAACATAGAAATAAGTTTTACTCTAAATGTAACTGTTTTTATTAAGAGTTTTGAAAAGTACTAGGGCAAGGATCCAAGAATGGCACAAGTCTTTGGCAGCTTTTGCCCTCTTAAATGAAGTGCTTGTCAGCTCCTGCCTTCTCATCCGAAGTACACTGGGGAAGACATGCTATGGCCCTGAGCCATTTAATCCATGATTAGGAACATGGGTACGTATCCATAGTGCAGCAGAGCATAGTTCACATTGATGCCACATCAATAATGAAGATGCCGCCCCTTGCCATTTCTCTGAGTAGAAAGCCTTGCAAAGCTGTATTGTGTGTAAACAGTGATGTGTTTGGCATGGCTTTGTATGAGACAGACCATAATGCCAATTTCACCTCAGCTTTAACGTTGCCAGTGTACTATCTGAAAGTAATGAATGTTGTTTCGTTCTCTAGCCTGTTGGACAAAACATTACTGGATAACGAAAGTGAAGAAAAATCCCAGGTACAATTTTTCTCTCCTTGCTTTGAGGCTCAGCGCCTGACAGGCCCAAAGCCTCTCTCTGGGGTAAGGGAAGAGCCACAGACCCAGGTTGGCCTGGCTCCCCACTGGGGTCCTGTTTGCTTCAGCAGATGGGAGGACTCTGCAGGAGGGTTCTGGACTGTACAGGGAAACACGGGTCTTTATGTATATTTCAGAAACTTCCAGGGCCCAGTACACCTGAGGAAGAAAAAGAAACCTCTCTTTCTGAAAGGTAAGGAGAGCAGTCATGTTTTTCACAAACCAAAGGGCATCATCACCTCCTTTTTTGGAAAAATGATTATCTTGGGCTTGGGGAGCCCAGGAAACTTCATAGTCAGAGTGGAGTCGATACATCACAAGCAAAACCAGCAACAAAATGTTGCACTGTGATGGAGTGCTCTTGTTCAAGGTTATAGCCAGTCATGCCTTCTTCCAGCATACTTCATTTCATGGTTTACTGCTTCCAGCCAGCAGAGCATCCATACTCTGCCTGCTGAGCATACTATGTCCTTGTGCAGCTGGGTTTTGTTTGTTTTTAACCTTGGAGAATTTTGAGAAGTGTCCTTTAGATATCCTGGCAGTTTCCTTGAGCTCCAGAGACTCTTCTGTGCCAGTAGAGGGACAATGCTCTTCTCACTGCCCAAGGGGTTCACTCTAGAAAAAGGAGTGTCCTGCCAGCGCATGGGGAGAGCGGAGAGGAACTTGGTTTTAAGATTATGGAAACTGAGCAAATACATGTCCTCTTCTTGCCCATAAATGCATTGTAATAGTGGTGCATTCCTCAAGAGCTGACATTTTAAGGTTCAGCACTTTCCCGCACAATGGAAATGGTCATACTTGAAGGTTTTGTTTTTAGAAGGAGACAGAGAGGGAACAGAAAGGTTTTCCTGAAGCATTTGAAAGCAAATTCACGTAAATTTGTTGTAATCAAATGTTGAGCTGCTTACTTTGCTTCCTCCCCACCCCCAGCTCTCAAATAAAAGATGTTCCAGAAGATGCAATTAAAGACCATTTTGGAAATCAACATGAGGATGCTGCTTTAGTTGCCAAGTGTGAAGAAGAAAACAAAGCACCAGTTCTAGCAAACAGTTTTGGTCCAGAGCTCCCGGACAGCTCCAATGTCCCAAGAGAAGGAGAAAAGACGGAGAGCCCCAGAAATCAGAGCGAGGAAGGCTGCGCAGCTATTGAAGGTCAAGAAACAGAGTCTCCACCTCTCAAAAGCATGTCTACTCCTTGGCTCCATGCCTGCGCCAAAGACTCTGCGGAGGAAGGAAATGGAGGTCCTAGTGGAAGTCAGACAGATGAAAGTCTTTTAGCTGCTGAAGGTGAAGAAACTGTACCTGCATCAACTGCAGAAGATGGCTCCCACTTGGAATTCCAGGCTTGTTCACAGTACTCTGCCAGAGATGGAAACACAGAAGTCCTTGCCGGCCCAGGAGATGAAGATCCTGCGGCCACTGCATCCGAGGACAGCACCAGGCTTCCAGTCCTAGAAAAGCATAGCAATTCAGGGCCCTCTGCCAGCTCAGAAGATCCCATGGACACGGCTGAAGGTGGAGACCCAGACTGCCTATCAAGTCAGGAAGGTGAAAAACACACCTTGCCATCAGCTTTGCAAAACGAAAATAGTTCAAGGCCTTCTGCCTGCTCTCCAGACTCGACAGATGCTGCTGAACTAGGAGATGCCAATTGCCTTTCAAGTGAAGGGAACAGTTCTCTAGTGATGGAGTGTGAAGGAAGCGCCTTGCCTTTGGTTCTAGAAAAAAGCCCCCTTTCAGGGCCTACTGTCTGTGCAGATGAACCTGTAGATGCTGCTGAAGAAGATTCAGAGGACCAAGAAAAGAGAGGAAGTGGTGGTCTGGCCCCTGCATCTGAGGAAGGCCCCTTGTCCTCCATTCTAGAAGCCCCATCCAGCACAGCACCTTCCACCTGCTCAGAGGACCCCATTGACGTTGCTGGAGGAGGAGGAGATGATACCAAAGGCTGCCTGCCTGCTGACAGAGATGGTTCTCAAGCAGCTGAGAGTGAGGAGAGCCCCTTGCCCTCCACTTCGGAAACTGAAGCCAGCTCAGTACCCACCTTCTGCTCAAATGAATCTATTGACCCCTCCCAAGAAGCCAAGAGGGACAGGCTTGGAAGCGAGGCTGGTGAAGAAGCTCCTTCAGCTGCTCACCATAAAGACAGTGCTTCTGTGTCCAGTGGAGAAGAGTTTTGCATTTCAGATGGTCATGCTTGTCCTACAGGATCTCCAAAAGATGCAACAAGAGACCATCTCGGACACAAGTCTGATGGGGGTGAAGAGACCGTCTCTGTTGGGTCACCTGAGGAAAGCACCCCCTCTCTGGAGCCCCAGGCCTGCCCAGAGGCATCCTCACACGAAAAGGCAGTGCCCGAGGAACCATCCCAGCCTGGAGGAGGTCCTGACACGGGTTCACACCAGCATTCGGAGGCTGCTGTTGTTGCTGTCCAAGCGCAGGCGGATGACTCAGATGAAGCTGAGCAGGCAGACATGAACCTGAACAGTGAAGAATTGGCATCCGACAAAGATGTCAGTTTTGAGCAGTTCTTGAGAAGAAGAGGGGAGCCAGACTCGGCCACTTCAGACGTGAGTGAGCAGGGCAGCGTCCATCTGGAGCCCCTGACTCCCTCGGAGGTCCTTGAGCATGAAGCCACAGAGATTCTGCAGAAAGGGGGCGTTGCCTCCTCTGCCAAGGCTTCCCTGGAAGGTTCTGAACAAGGCGACGCTCCCTCTTCAGACCCGGGAAGCCCAAGCCCTGAGGAGGCCCTGCTGGACCCTGCAGACAGAAGCGAGGAAGCCAGCTGAAGCCAAATGTCAACAGAACCCATCGCTCTGCAGACTATTGGGCATCCTAACAGTGAATCGTGTTGCACACGGTTAAAGTTTATGTGTGACAAATCAGCCCCTCTGTGGTGCTCCCGGGGGGCAGGATGAGCCAGCCGTGGAGCCTGCCTGCAGTGCCCTCCTCACCTGTGAAGCTGAGAGGGAAGCCTCTTAGCCATTTGCTCCCAAGCAGTGTCCTCGATCTCCCCCGCCCCCTTGTAAGAGCCCCTTAGGTTTTTTTAGTCCTGGGAGGCTGTGTTCTGCTGGAGCCGTTGTCGTCTCTCTGCCCAGAGTGTGAAGCTGGGCTTGCATGTTGTGTTCTTATCCCCTCAAATTATGGCAGTGAAGGGAGAGGGAAGATGGTTGAAAGCTCTGGAACCTCTGGATCGGCCTGAGCCTACGCAAAAAGGGGGTGACCTGAGACTTCCAGTGAAAGTGAGAATCGAAAACATTTGGTGATTTCCTATTGTGCCAGCCCTGATGACACACTACTTGTACAGAAGAGGACACACTGTGGACTTTGAGGCTATTCCTGATGTCTAAAAGGGTGTTCTTACTGACAGCAGGCTCCCAAACCCCAGCTGTTTTGGAAGAACCCGGAACTGAACTAGAAAGGTGTGAACTGTTACCTCCCCCAGACTGAGGATTAAAGAAGACATTGAAATCAGGCATTGAGACAGTAGTAGTCTAAATCCGTGTAAAACAAAACAAGAATTGGATCATTTGGGAATGGGGTTGGCATGAAAACCATTTTGCTACGTAGCCAGGTGAAGGAATGCATACTATGATTTAACAGTAGTTTGCTTTTTAAGTATTAACAAGTGTAAACTGAAATGCTGTTAGCTGACTCTTTTAGGAAGTGATTTTGGACTCATTGAGGTTTGTTTCTATTGGACTTAAATGTTTTGAACTTCTGTTGAGACACTGATGTACATATTTTGGAGTAAATATTTGCAAGAAAATGAGGTGAGTTATTTTGCCATTTGTGTCTGCATTTGTGAAACGCTTGACCAGTCTGTGTTTATCTGTTGATGCCCCACATCTCCTTCTCCCTTTAAGAAAACCCAGGAGCAAAGGCAGACTGTGTCTGTGTTTTAAGGACTTTTACCCAGTCTTGCCCCATGAGGACACGCTCTTAAGGCTTTGCTACATGAGCCTCTGGCCTCTCATGTGGTTGGAGTTGCACTTTGGATGTATCTCAACTAGTTTAATGCCCCACTTTTAGAAAATGCTGCACTTAGGAGGAAGGTTTATTCTTACCTGGAGGAGGACCGGGATGCTCCTTTGCCTCCCTGCCTGGAAAGCCAAGGGCCAGCTCTCCTCCGCTGTGGACTGTCTGCTAGCAAGGCTGGCCACATGTCCCTGGCTGGAGCTGTGTCCGTGGCGCAGGTGCCGTCTCTCCCTTCCTCTGGGTGTGAGACAGCAGCTCAGCCAACCTCCCTTTGGTCCGGCCGTCCAGTCGTGAACCGAGACAGCTCAGGACTCACACCCATAACGTCTCCAAATAATATCCCCTCCCCTTTGCCTTCTTTCAAGCAAGGGACATTGAGATAATTGCCCGCCCTTTGCTTTGGGTGAAACCTGCCAAATCAGTCATAAATGAACTGAGCCTTGGGCTGTCTTAAAATGCTTCTCTCTCTTTCCCTCTCCATCCTTAAACTTAAATCCAAGGGCATCCTAGTGTCAGTGAAACCTGATAGGTTTATTAACACCTCAGCACAAGACTGCGTCCCAGTGCTGCTTTTTAATATCTGATGCAATTTTCCTTCTTAATCTGAATTGTATGTATGCGATGGAGGCGATTTGTTTCCCCCCTCCTGCACCTGCAAGTGAAAGTACAAGCGCAGGCCGAAAGGGAATGAAGCCTTTCGCAGGCAGAGAGAGAGAGAGAAGAGGGGAAGGAGGGAGCTCCATGGCGCCAGGAAGCTCAAGGGAGCGCTGTGACAAGAGCCGAGCTGTAAACACCCTTCAGAGGGACTTAATTCTTCTGACAAGCGCCGTTGGTGGCACCTCACCCGGGCAGGCGCTGCGTATGCCCACCCTTCGGGAAGAGGCTTAATGCAAATCTGCAAAGGCCCTGGGCACCCCAGCCCTCATTCTCATCTAAAAATAACCCCCAAGTCGGGGAAGAGCGGGTGTCATTATCTTGATTTCTGGAATGAGAACAGACTCCTTCCCTCGAAACAGCAGCCGTTGCAGATGGCCATTCTCAGAGGCCAGAAGTACTCTAGTCAGAAAACGTACAACCGCTGAGTTGCCCATGGAGGGGTTGGAGGGGCTTTTAATAGGGTATAATGAAGGCGGAGCGTGAAGAAGGAAAATAATGGTAGCTGAGCTTGGCTTCAGAGCCTGAGAGAGAGAGCGTTCAGCGCTTGGCTCCACAAGGCCTCCTCCTCCTCCTCCTCCTCAGGTTCATTCAAACAGCCACATTGGGGCCTTGTTTGGCTATGGCTACTCTTCTCACAATGGCAAGAGAGGGAGCTTGGCTAAAAGCCTCATGGTCTTGTGGGGGGTCTGGGGCCGGGGTGGCAAAGTCCAGCTTCTCCTGGAAGTCATCTGCATAAGTCAGAGAACGGGTTCGAGTCTCTCTGTTGTGAAGAGGGCAAGGCAAGGCTGGACTAGCAGCCAAGGGTCATCCGCTGAGTCCTCTGGACGCCTCTCCTTCTCTGGGCATTAGGGCCATTGTGGGGCTGAGAAGGTTCCAAACAAAGGTCGTTTAGAATTCACTCCACGAATTCATGAATTCAGCCACCAAGGAATTAAAACCAGACACGAAAAGACATGGATCATTAGCAAGAGAGAGGGAGCCTCAAGTGCCGCCTGCGAAGAGGAATGGAAAGGAGCAGCAGCTGAACACTCATCTGCTCCCCATCGCCATTGGGACAACGGACGGAGAACATGGAGGAGGAGGAGGAGGAGGATCCCGTGGGCCAAGCCCAAACTCCTCTGGGAGCCAGGAAGGCTTCCTGTCCGGAGGAGAAAGGCCTTCGGGACACAGCCCGCCTTCAAAGAGGCCCCCGATGAAAGGCGGCAGGAGAGATGCTGCCCTCCCCGGCAGCAGGGGGCGCGCGAGGGCTTTCCACGTGACTCTCAGGAGGCCCCGCCCTCCCTGCCTCGAGGGGGCGGGGCTTGGGCCGGGACGGGAGGAGGGCCGGGGAGCTGCTTCCGCCGGAAGTGGGCTCGGCCGTGGCGGTTGCTAAGGCAACGGCGCGCTTCAGCGGGAGAGGCGCCGAGGGAGTAGCGAAGGCGGTGAGGACCCAGGCAGGGAGGGAAGCCCGAGCCCGGGAAGGCCTGGCTTTTGGATCCCGCTCCTGCCCGTTCCGAAGCCCAGTGAAGAATAGGAAAGCGCAGGCTGCTGCACATGGGGCAGCCTGAGAGTCAGGAGCTTATGCAGCGGGCCCAGGGGAAAGGGAAGGGGCCCCAGCCCCTTTAAAGCGCCTGGCTCCCACGGAGCAAAGAGGAGCCGCTTTGCCAGGGGCTGGCGGGGCCAGGTCCTTCCAGAGCAGTCTGGCGCCTGCCAGCGTGGCCTCCTTCCTCTGCTTTGACGGGGAGTCCCTGCATTGCAGGAGAAGGGGCTTGGGGTCCCTTCCTCTTCTAGGATCCCTCCCTCCTCTCTTCGCAGGCAGCCATGGCGCGCAGGGGGAGCCAGGCATGGCGCCTGCAGCCGACAGCGGCCCAGCAGCTGGAGCGCAAGCAGCATGAGATCTACTTCCAGCAGATGCGGGAGCTGGAGCATGCCAAGAAGGTGCAGCGTGTGCGGCAGCTGGAGGTGATGTGGGAGGCCGAGGGCCGCGTGGAGCAGAAGCGCGTCACCCGGCGGCTCCAGGAGGAGGAGCACGAGCGCAGCGTGGAGCAGGCCGTCCAAAGGGTGAGCCCTCACTCCCGCCCTTGGCCCACCGCCGGACACAGGGCAAAGCCGGCCTGGCTGACGGCAAGCAGAGAAGCCGCTGGGGGCGGACATTGAGGGAAACGGAGGGGTAGCCCTCGGGTGGAGGGAGGGCAGGAGGGTCTCCAGCAGAGGCCCCTGGCAAAGGCCTGGCATGGCTGCATCTGGAGAGTCTCTCCTCAGCAAATCTCTGGAACTCGGCACCATTAGATTCTCTTCTTTCAAAAATCACAGTGTAGCTGTTAGCGCATCATCATCATCATCTTGCAGGAAAAGCATGAATTGGAGTGAGCGAGACGTAGTACAACAAGAAATGGGATGTATAAGCATTGTAATACTTGGGCGAGGGAGCTAAAGGGGACAGGAATGGGGCCCTTGGAAGCACACAAAGACTGCATCCCAAGCGGAGAGACTCAGTCCTGAATCTGCAAGACCTGAGCAGGCCTCCTGAGGAGAGAATGGCTCAGAGGGCTCTCTCTTGGGGTTGCTCTAAGTGGAGCCCCAGTTCCAGGGGATTTGCTTCTGTGCTGAGTCTCTGAAGACACAAAATTGCCATTTTTCAGAAACTGCTGCAGATCTAGTTCCCAGGTAGTTTTTTAAAGGAAGGTTGATACTAGGACAGTCTTGTCTTTTGCTTCTGTCCTGAAGTTCTGGTTGTGCCTGTTCAGGCTGAAGAGAATAAAAGGCTGAAAGAACTGGAGTTGGAACAAGAAGAAAAACTGGCAGCTGAACTAGCAAAATTAAAGCATGACCAACTGAAGGAGGAAAAGATGAGGCAGCAAATCAAAGAGAACAGGTATTTGCCCCGTCGCCCGCAGATGAATGCTTATGGCTGCTGTTATTCCAGGACTCGGATGACTATGTTTAAAAGCCTTTCCCTTGGTGTCCATGGCCCAGGATAAGGTGGGAGGGTATGGGGGGGAAGGAAGCCCCCCAAAAAAAGACCAACAGGGAGCTCAGTCTTGACACCCAGAAGTTTGTCAGAGGCTTTGCATGAATATACAGGCTGGCTAAATGCCCCCATTTGAATGGATCTGGGTTTTGGTATGTGCTTAATAATCATGAATGAGAGAAGTCAAAGGAAAGTGAGAGCAGCCCATCCTAGTCAAAATCACATGCACACACTCCTGAAACCTTGCCATGTGGCACAAGCCAGGGAGGCGAGGTTTCTGGCGTGGGGGGTGTTAGTACAATAGCTCTGGCACAGCACACATCTGTGTTGTGTAGAGCTAAGAGGCTGTCTTGTTCCCTTGTGTGAAATCTGCAATGAAATCGCCTGATGTAGGGGGACAGGAGGAGCAGAAATTGACAGCTTATTCACAAATGTGCTAACCTGTTCTTTCGACATGAAATGGGAGGTAACTCTGCTCCAGTGCTTGCGGTGTCAGGTGTGCTCCCTCCTTCGTCCCTGTCTGTCTCCACCCTTTTCTCCTATTCCCGACCCAGGCCTCAGCTCCTCACTCCATCCACCCTCAAAACAGGGCAGCCATTTCATTGACCATTTGTTTCCTTCTAGCACTGAACTTCGGGAGCTGGAAAGGAAGCTCCAGTCAGCTTACATGAATAAAACACGGGCAGCTCAGATCGCTGAGAAAGAAGCTCAGAAATATGAGACAATGGTAACATTTTTTGTGGGTCTGTATCTGCTCGGTATTTGTTAAGGAGCCTCAAGAGGATTGTGTTCTAATGGAGCTGTCTATTGGCTTAAAAGAATAGTTTGAAAAGTGAATAACTTAGTCCTACTTCTTATACAAAATCGCATAGCTGTCTTAACATCCTTATCACGGTGTGGCTTCAAGTCATTTCTGACTTTTTGCAACCCTATCGTGGGGGTTAATTGCCAAGAGTTGTTCAGATGAAGTTTGCCTTTGTCTTTGTCTGCAGCTGAGAGAGTGTGACTTGTTCAAGGTCACCCAGTAGGTTTCCATGGCTGAACAAGGATTCTTCAGAGTCCTAGTCCAGTGCTCAAACCACTGCACCATGTTGTCTCTCCTTAAAAGCATACTGGTTGGTAAATCAAATGCTTAGTGGAAAGATCTTTTCCAGTTAGCCATAGCTTCTTCTTTTCATTATTATATCAAATCAAAAGCTACTTTTTGAGGTTAACTTGGGTTTCAGTTATCTGAAACTGTTAAAAACGATATCTTGGCTGGCTTCTAGTGTATCACTTGCTTTCTGAGCAGTGAGTCCTCCTGATCCCCAAGGAACCTGCTTCTTAAAAGCTCACTTGGGTCGGCAGCCTGTGAAATCATATGGAGTGTGCTTTACACTAAAGAGAAAACCCTGCTAGAATTGTAGGGCAATGATAAGCTAGACTCCCATTGTTTTTCACATGCAGGACAATTATTTGAAGGTGGTAAAGTGCTGCTTTTCAAGAGGAGGTTGTGAAATGTCTGGCATGCCTTCTGAAAAGAGCTTTTAACTGTGGTGATGCCCCTTCCTTCCTTGTGCCAGACTGTGAGGTTCTTCCATGGACAGCAGCAAGTCTTTGAATGTGCAGAGAAGACACTCTCACTTGGTGTGGCTCTTGCAAGACTTTCGGGGATTGATGATCCAAGGTGGCTCCTTGTGGCCATCTTCTTCATCCATGTGTCCTCCGTTGTCTCTAGCTGAAGGCATAGGTCTCTTTGGAGCCCTTTTGTCACTGTGGATGGCATGGGTCATGGTTTAAACTCTTACTCTTGTATCTACAGAAAGAGGATGCAGAATTCTACAAAGCCGTGAAGGAAGAGCAGGAAAGAGCGATGGAGGCAGAGAGCTCTGCCGAAGCACAACGACATCAAGAGAAGCTTCTCTATCAGCAAGAACTGGAGAAGCAACTGGAGGAGCGCGAAAGGCAGAAACAGGCGGCTTATGAAGAATTCCTGAGAGATAAGCTCTTGATTGATGAAATTGTGCGGAAGATCTATGAGGAGGACGAAAAG
This sequence comes from Sceloporus undulatus, assembly GCF_019175285.1. Classification (NCBI taxonomy): domain Eukaryota; kingdom Metazoa; phylum Chordata; class Lepidosauria; order Squamata; family Phrynosomatidae; genus Sceloporus; species Sceloporus undulatus. Next base: position 146,893,574 of record NC_056527.1, on the reverse strand, counting down.
TAAGTTTGAGGAGGTGGTGGTGATGGTGGCCTGTCACTTTGTGGTGGGCCAATGTCTCGGGTGTCTGTCAAGTGGGTCAGCAGTGGGACTAGACTCAGTCTCTTTGGCACTATGCCACTGGTTCTGCGGTCTCGCAGCTACCAGTGCTCCCTTGGCATGTGTTTGGCTTCACCAAACCAGCTGAATAGGGCGCATGGGGAGGGAAGAGGAGGGAGAATAGTTTTTGCTGCCGAAATGGCCCTGCTGCCCTTTGTAAAGCCAAATTACATCCAGAGACTAGCTGAGTTTTTCAAACCTCTCCAACAGGGCAAGGGAAAAAAGGCTAGAGAAGAAAAAAACAACTCAGCGATTCATAGAAGAATTTAAAAGAGATCAGGCTATGCGGAAGAAGAAGCAGCATGAAGAGATGGAGGAGGAAAACAGAAAACTCATGGCATTTGTCAACATGTGGCAGGAAAGAGAAGACAGCCGGATGGCAAAAGTCTATGAAAACGAGGAGAGAAAACGAAAGCTCCAGCAAAGGGTACTGAACCAGCTCCTCGCCTTGCCCTCCATGGGTGGCAGAGGTGGCGGCTGCGGGCAATTCAGAGTGTCCTTCCTTCGTTGTTGCAGCTGGCAGAGATCCTGGAAAAAGAGCAGCAGGAGCGGGAGGAACTCGAGCAAATCCGGGTAGAGCTGCTTTGGGAAGAGCAGGTAGAGGCAGACCGAAAGAAGGAGGAGGTAAGTGCAGGAGCCTCATGGCCTAGCATGACTTTGACCAATCCATTCCATTTGAGTCAGAGGAAGGGTGGAGGTGGTGCAGTCTCTGAGATGTTGCCGAAAGTCCCCTCCCGTGATTGCTCATGCGTATCTGCGCTGGCTAGAGTTATTGGGAGTGGTGGCCCAGCAGCACCAAGAGAGCTTCCCAGTTCCCCCCACTAGCTGAGCATCTCGGTTGAAGTCTATCAGAACCTGATGAGTTGGGAGTCTAGGAAGGAAGAGTTGCCTATAAGCATATGTTTTGGAAGGATTGAGAGGTCTCTTTTCCATTGTTCTTCTTGCTCCTTATTACTGCCCTCTGTGATTTCACAGTGCAACACAGACTGGTGCTAGGAGGGAAGACATGCACCCTTTGGTTTCACTCCCCCCCCCCAATTCCTGTTGTAGGAAGAGATGGAGAAGAAAATTCGGCAGCGTTTAGAATTGCGAAAAACCTATGAAGAGCAACTGGCCATGAGGGAGGTGTTGCTGCAAGCCATGAAGGAGGAGGAGGCTGCCTTCCGCCAAGCCATGCTAGCCAAGTTTGCGGAGGATGATCGTATTGAGCAGATGAATGCTCAGAAACGAAGAATGAAACAGGTGGAGCACCGGAGGGAAGTGGAGAGGCTGATTGAGGAGCGTCGCAAACAGTTCATTGCCGACAAGGTGAGCCAAGCCAAGCTAGTGAGAGGAGTGTGGGTCCTGCAGCCCAGGCCCTCCAGCAGGACAAGGGGACAGGGACAGGGCCAATCGGGACTGTGTCTGGAGAAGGAGGCATTTAGCCCCAGGAGGCATAGAAAGAAGCGCAGCTGGGATTTGGCAGGCACGATCAAAGCATGTGTTTTATTTGTAGGAACGTGAACTGGAAGAAAGACAAGTAGAAGAAAGAAGGAAAGGAATCATTAATGACATTATTGAGGAA
>NC_056527.1:146866119-146891904 GCF_019175285.1 Sceloporus undulatus | reverse complement strand
GAGCGACAGAAGCTGCTCAAGGAACATGCTGTGAAATTGTTGGGGTATCTTCCCAGGGTAAGTGGAGCCCAACTGAGGAGCCATTTGCATATGGCTCACCCTTTGGGAAGTTCCCATTTGGCCAGGGGCTGGTCAGGCTGGCACAAGGAGCATCTTTTCAGCTGCAGGATGGCATAGCCGCCTGTCTCCATACTAAAAGGCCTCCCATTGGCTGATTCCATATTGCATTGCTCACTGAAGACACAGGAGACTGCCCTGATTTCTCGGAGTGGCAAACCGCTCCAGCCTTTGAGAGATCAGAATCATGGGATTTGTAGGTTTGGTTTGGGTTATATGTGGCTACCAACACTTTCTCCATGATCCTCAACACAGACCTCTTCCTACTGCCTTTTTGCAAGACAAAATAGAGCAAGCAGATGGCAGAAAAGCAGAATTTTCTATGTTTAATGGTGTAGGCCAAAGGCCAGTACTGGAGTGGCCAGGCTGCTGCTAAGCAGGAGCGTAGGGCATCATTTGATGCCAATTACTTCAGGCTCAGCTGTTAATCAGGTGTTGAGCATCCAGTTTTGTACATTGAACACAGATGGATGCACCTGGGGAGGCTGCAGTAAAAAAGAAAACACTCCCCACCTCACAAGATGCAAGTCTCCTCACTGATCACCCCATTCTAAAGGACAAATAAATGAGGCTGGGGAGCGAATGGGGAAGAACAGTAGGGAATGGCAGAAGTGAGAATGAAAGACGTAGATCTCACAGAATGGCATCCAGAGTGATCCCTGGAGAAGACGGTGGGAGAAGCTGGGGCACAGAGAAGATAGGAGGGCCAAGTTGCAAAGAGGCTTCCTTGCACAGGTTTAGTCGGAGTAATGGTCCCCAGAGCATAAGAGAATGGAATGCACTGGAAGTCTTAAAGGGGAAAGGGAAGGTGTCCTTAATTTACAGAGTTTCAGGGAAGACCTACATCATCCCTGCGAGCCCCCATCACAGGTAGCAGTTGCTCTAGAGCAGTGCCAGTTCCAGAAAACAATTTCACTTGTTCCTCTTCAATGGTGCCTTTCCTCTCTGAGACCCAGGACGGCTTTCTTCTAGACAGCCAGCTGTTCCCCCTTCCTTTCTTTGCCCATCTTGCCTCTGTTCTTCCTCTGCGAGTTTACAACCCTTTCCATGCAAATCACAAAGCCCTAAAGGCCTCAGAAGGGATCTTGGGGGTCATGTAGTCCTGCCCCCTGTTCAGTGCAGGCTCCACCATGGAGGGGCTGCTCAGGCTCTGCTCCTGTCTCTCAGCAAAGGACAGCTGCAGACACTCCTCCAACCATTAATGCCATCAGGACGTTGCCCTTGCGGCTGAGAGCTGATAAACAAATTTGTGGTTATCCAGACCTGTTTATCTGATAGTGTCAGTAAGGCCAAAAGTGTCTTCCGCCTTTAAAAAAATAAACACAGCAGAAAATGAAGCAGTGAGCATAACTAGATTGTTGTGCAAAAGGTCCTGAACAGGAGATCTGCAGAAGAACAAATAGGCTGTGTGCTGAGAGTACTAAGGGCCAAGCTGTCTGAAATCTCTCTTCTTAGTAAAATGATGAAGTGAACTCTTCTTTGGTGTGTCTGTTCAGGGAATTCTTAAAGATGAGCAAGACGTCAACATGCTTGGGGAAGAGTTCCGGCAAGTCTATCAGAAGCGGAAAACCAACAAGCCCCCTGAGGACCAGTAAGGAGGGGATTCCAAGCATCAGCATCCCCTGGCTGGACTGGGCACAGCAAAGATGTTTGTGTTCAAACTCATTCTGTGTATAGTTTCGTTATCTTTGCTTTTATAGCAGTAAATTATTTCTAATAGCAGCTCTGAGTCTTTGCTTTCTGTTCATTCTGGAACCCAATCTGGAGAAGTGCAGCTTTATAAAAAGCTTCTCACAAATAGCTATTTGGAATGCGTTTGTGGAGCTACTGAATATGGCCTACCATTGCTCATATCTGTGCAACAGCAGCAGCTGTTGGTTTTATTATTTACTGACTGACAAAGGTAAAAACAAGAGCTTCAGTAAAGAATGACTTTATTTTGAAAACAGGATGGCTTTGCTCAGCTACTGATGCATCTAAAGTTTGCTAGTAATCTGGAAGGCTCTGCAGCATCTGTATCCAAAGGCCTGTAGACTGAGCAAGGCAGGAATAGTCCAGCTTCTTGGCTAATTGTTGGAGAAACCAGGGAGTCGGGGGAGACACCAACTGAATGAACTGAATCTGTTTGGCTAACCATTACTGTTTCAAAACTAAGCAAAGTGGACGGGTCAAATTTTTACTTCAGCCACTATCATGCTAAACATCAGCAATTTGCATCCTGAGGCTGCTCTTCCTGCAGAGTTAAGACTGTCCCCATTCAAGGGCTTTCATAAACTCCTCTTCAGTGAACGAAAGCATCTTAGCAGCTTCAATATGCATCTGAGGGGAGAAAATTGTTACTCATCTTTATTTATTTATTTATTTCCCACTCTTTTCCCAGGACTGGGACTCAGAGCGGCTTCACAGTATTTAAAAAACAAAACAAAACAATAGTACAATAAAATAAAAAGTACATTGAAAATAATTTTTAAACTGGTCCAACATTGAACATCCCAGCCTGTCCTTATAGTAAATCCCTAAATGCCTGTGTGAACAGGTAGGTCTTCACCTGCCGGCGGAAGGCCATCAAGGAGGGAGCCATTCTGATCACCCTGGGCAGGGAGTTCCAGAGTCTAGGGGCAGCCACCAAGAAGGCCATCTCTCGTGTCCCCACCAACCGTGTTTGTGATGATGTTGGGATGGAGAGAAGGGCTTCTCCAGAGGATCTCAGAGTCTGGGCCGGTTCATACCAGGAGAAACCGTCTGACAAATAGTGTGGACCTGAGCCATGTAGGGCTTTGTAGGTAATAACCAAGACCCTGAATTGTGCCCGGAAACAAACTGGCAGCCAATGAAGCTGTTTCAACAGGGGCATTGTATGGTTTCTGTAATCTGCTCCTGTTAATAGCCTGGCAGCAGCTCTTTGAACCAGCTGAATTTTCCGAACACTTTTCAAAGGCAGCCCCATGTAGAGCCCATTACAGTAGTCCAAATGGGATGTAACCAAGGCATGTAGTTGATTTTGAAACTAGGTGATGAATTCTTCACGTATATCCCTGAGAAGAATTGTTGTTGTGTGCCTTCAAGCTGTTTTCGATTTACAGTGACCCTAAGGCATACCTATCATGGGTTTTCTTGGAAGGTTTCTTGGGGGGGGGGTTGCCATTGCCATCCTCTGAGGCTGAGAGAATGTAACCTGCCCAAGGTCCATAGCCAAGCCAGGATTCGAACCTTGGTTTCCCAGCATCCTAGTCCAATATTCAAACTACTATACCACACTGGCTTTCATAGTAATACTAGTAACGACAACATCACACATGGTCAGTTCTCATGTCCCAGTTAGCAAAGCTGGTCTCAGTGGAGAGGTAGCAGGCCAGATTCTTTTCCCTGGCCCTTCCCCGTGACCCTTTCATGCCACACTGTGGAAGTAAAAATGGTCACCTGGCTACCCTGCAAGGTGGCAACTCTAGTTCATAACAGTATGTTATTAAAAACAAAAATAACCATTCTAAGATGTGCTGCAGCCCACAGTATAATTCAGAGAAAATGAGCAGCAGCTCAGGGTAACTTACCTTTTGTCTCTTTAAAATGTCAATTAATTTCAGTTGCTTTTTGAAAGCTGCCATCAGCTCTTCTTTTTGTTTTGCCAGCCTCTTGTTGTCAGTTTTCAGTTCTTCAAGCTTTTTATGTTCTTGGCTGGCCACATCCTAACAGAAGAGGAAAGACACAATGGTGGGCTTAGCCCTCAGAAACTGGGAGGAGTGCAGGCCCTTCAGGAGCACTTTGTCTGCTGTGCCAACCGGCCCAGGCTCCGCAGCCCTTCACATAACAAACCAGAGTCTGTGTGCTTCAAAGGTTGCAAAGAATGCTCAAGAAGGGGCTGGGAGGCCTCTATGTTCAGGCAGACAAAACAGCCACTCAAAAGTTTGTTAAAATTCCTTTTTGGGACCACAACTCCCAGAAACCAAGATGGTTGAGTGGTTCTGGGAAGGGTAGCTTAAGGCATGTCTCTCAATTCCTGCAGCTCCAGAGGCACTCACCCTAAGCCACTCCCCAGCCTTTTGGATTTCCCCTGCTTTCTAGGCCAACACCAACCTACCTTGCTACTTTGTCGAAGTTTATTCAGTTCCATCTTGCACCTCTCTGACTCCTCAAGAGCTCTGTTCAAGCGCACTTCCATACTACTCTGGCTGGCTGAGGCCTGCTTCTGTGCTCGCTTCAGGTTCTCCAGTTCCTATTGCAGGAAGTCCAGGCAGAAAAAGGTTGAAAAGATATGGTTAGATGCTGGCTGCCAAGGAGTGGAGAGGGGACTGCCACTCAGTTCTCACTTAATAGAGGAGGAAGTGGGGCCCTGGACCCACAGCCTACCAGGAAATGGGGTACAGCGTAGCTGCCTGGCAAGCTGGGAATGTTCCTATAGTACACAGGCATTTTTTTAAACAGAAAGAGATGGGGATCAGGGAAAGCCCTCACTCTTAGCAATTGCAGTGAGAACTGTTGAAGTCTTTATTATTTATTATTATTTACATATCCCACATTTGGCCACAGGAACTGCCCAAACGGAAACCGCAATAAGGGAGAAGTGCAGGGAAAACCGCACACAGCACCATCTTGCAAAGTGATGAGGATCCCTGTTACCTTTTCCAGCACCGAGAGCTTATGCTGCAATCCTTCACTCTTTCGGGTTGCTTCCTCTGACAGACTTTTGTACTTTTCAATCTGAGACTGCTGTAAACTGGCTGTGCGCTGCAGCCGTCCACGTTCCTCTTCCACCTCTTTAAGGCGGCTGCTTAAGTTTCGATTCTCCTCATCCTGCAACTCAGGAATGAGACACTGGTGACTTTTTGTGAAGGCTCATGCTCAACCACAGACTATCTGCACCACTTGATTCCTTCAAATGTAAGTAGAAGGAGGCAGTTGGAATTGCTCTGTCCATCATGGAAGCACTTAGACCTCAGTAGCAACCAACCAACCAAAGAAAGCACTTAACAAATGGGAGAGTTCTAGGGGAAAGGGATGTTAGGGCGTGGAAAGACACGCTGTGTCCACCACGACCACCTACAGAGTTGAACCACGTCGACAGGACGCCAGGGAGAAGGAATCTGAGGAGATGTCTGCAAAGGTATTCAGGCCAAGAAGAAAAATAATCCTACACCACTGCAAACAGCCTTAAGCTCCCGGCTTGAGAAATAACGACAAGAGCACTTCAAGCCTTCACTCTACATGAGGGCTTTAATAAATAAGTTACTTTGATAAATAAGTTACTTTGCCAACCAAAACAACCATAACAACAAAAACAGAGAGGCAGTTACTCTAACACCAACTGTCATAACTGACACACTCTCTCAGAAGGACTGACTGCATCAACATTCCATAATTCAAGTGTCAACTGTCAACTGCCACTGGAACTGTAATAGGTTCCGCTACAGCTCCACCTTGTGCTCACATACATGTCATTTCCTAACAAGGGATGCCTACCAGGAAAGCAAATTCTGGGGACATTTTTGCATATGGCCAGTGAAGGGAAAACTAACATGTCCCATTGAGTCCAACTTCCTAGCTTCTTACAGTGCTACAAAGGTATTGGGCCATCCTTCTGACAGAAGTGGAAGGCAGAGGATGCCCAGGAAAAGGTGAGGACAACCTTGTGCTCCTAGACCCCAACCATGAAGAAAATGCAACAATGGCAGGAGGGTCCAGGGTGGATGTGAAGAAGCCTCCTGGGGTCAATGGGAGAGGGACATCATTCCAGGAAAGTGCTGGCCAGGGAAGAAGGCAAAGGGCACTTGACTGACTGGTTGCTGTTCTGGCCACACACACCCCACCCATTCTATGGCCTCAGAAGCCCAGCTGCTGTGTGTGTGAGAGATGAGCAGCTCCTGAAATTCCCCCTGTGCCTCCCACCCCTGCCAGGCTCTTCCTCTAGGATTATATGGATAGGACTACAGATGGGCATGCACAGGGGCATGTAGCTTCCCAGGTGTAGCAGATTCCAGGTCTGGGTCTCAGCCTGGTCCCCTCACAGGTATGTACTCCTCTTTCTTTTTTCACCACAGAGCACTTTTGGAGACCTGGACCATGCAGAAAAATGACTGTGGTCAGAGGAGGATGGCACAGGAAGCCTGTTTTGATATGGTATACTGAGGATTCAAGCCAGAAGAGCCCCTCTCATGAGAAACAAACAGATTCTTGCTCACTTACTATCACCTAAAGTTGTAAGGGGATGGGAGTGGTCCAGCTGCTCTTACCTTGTTGCCACATTCCTGTACAGTAGCATCTAATTCTTCCTGCATCACACGCATCTTTGCCTTTAGGAACCGGATCTGTGCCTCTGCAAATTTCCAATGTGGGGGTTTTACACTCTGGACTGAAAGGCCCTCCTAATGCTGACAGAAAGTGAACCTCCAGCCATGCCACTCATCAGAAGCCCAATCCAGGCTTCCTCAAAAAGGGCTCAAATCCACTATCAAGGAAGAAGAGGATCATACTCAGTCCCACCCCTTTCTTCTCCATAGCCTCTGTGGCTCCTCTTCTCCACCATCCCACCAGGGACCTGGCTCTTCCAGCATTCCCAAATCCACGGGGAGCCTCCTCACACACTGGTTTGAAACTGTGTAAGCAGCTGAGGTCACCCTGACTGAGTCTGGCAATCTGAGAACCTGGTGCCAAAGACCCTCCATGAAACAAACAGAGTCCACTGGATAGTGGCCACAGATGGGGCCCCATTTCTAAAGGAGGCACCCAGAGACTGACTGCAGGTAAATGACTTGCCTCCCCCAGGACCTAATTTTAGCAGGAGCCCCATGTTGGGAATCACTTCCAAGGCACTGTCTGTCATGCATTTACCCCTAAAGAGACAAGAAGGGAACCCTCTGGCAACATGGCTGAATGTGCCAACTGGACATCCTCCTTCTGTGTAAGCCTCTGTACCCTTCACACCTGTTTCCTCATATTTTAAGAAAGATACCACCAGTCTCACCTGCTCCAAGCCCACTTTCCACACCAGGGATTAGGTCATCTGGCAGCTCAGACAAGCCTCTTTCTTCAAGCTGCCCTTCAATTTTGCAAATTGTCTTGGCAAGAGAGAAGTCTGGGACAGCAACATCAGCAGCACTAGGGATGTGGCGGGGCTTCAGTTTTATGCTGAAGAGACAAGGGCAGAGAGCATGGCAGTTCTAGGTGTTTCAAAGCAAATTACAAAACAAAATTTGTACATTAAGTGGATTTAAAAAAACAACAGCAGCAAAACCACAATCACTGATGCAATCTATGGGTAAAGAAAATTTTTTCTTTTAACATAAAAGGAGAAACCTTTAAAGCAGTTTAATGGAACCAGGCTGGTGCTATGTGGATGCGACAGGCCCATGGTTCAAGTGGAGGCCACTCTAAGGCCGCCTGTCTGACATCTAGGACAGCTGCACAAGATGCCCGTGTCTCTGGATAATTCAGTGGCTCAACTTAAATGTGCTGTTAGCCTTCATCATGCTGCACAGACATAAACAGGATGCCAATGACTTCATTAACCTCACTATGCTTACATAATTTCTAAGACAAGAGTGGCACCTAGAAAGCATTTCAGATAAAGCAGGCGGCTGTTCACTCCCTGTGGCAATACCTTGACAATGTCCTTTTCTCCTTTCCAGACTCTGGCCCAGTCCGAGCTACAGACACAGAACTCGATTTCTTCTTGTAGAGTGACTAAGGAAAGTCCACAAACAAACCTTTAAATATCCAATAATGCATTTAGCATTTTGATGCTTGTTTTAGCTGTTGTCATTTGGACTTCTGTTTGTTCTTCTTGACTATGTTTGAAGTCAGCATTTCCCCTAAAATGGGAAACTGAAGTTCAGTAAACCAGTTCCCAAGGTGGCTGTAGGACACCTTCTCTTGGCAACATATGGCTCACAAGTTCTGGGAAGGCACAATATGGGAGAGCCCTGCCCACCTCTGGGCGCTCCCTGAAGGAAGGACCGTGGGCAGGTGGGTGGGCAGGCACCTGGGATCAATGCCAGGGGCTGCACTAGATGTGCCTTCTAATGACAGCATGGTACCTGCTGGTGTGCAGATGGTCCTTGCTTCATGGTATCTTTAGGGGACAGGACACAATGGTTCCCATCTTACACAAGAGATGCTGCTACTGAGTGGAGCTGGGTCACTTTATCAGTTAGAGGCAGAGAGGGGGGCTGACAATGCACCCTCCTCCTCTCCCCCAGAGGCTGCAGGGAAGGCAGAAGGCCACAGCACATATTCTGGAAGCATTTCTTTGTTCCTCTTTGTTTGTGTGTGCGCAGCAGTGAGGTTCCACCCTCTGGGGAGCCCCAAGCCTCTGACAGTTGTCAATCCCAGCAAACACCTTCTTCCTTTAGGTAACCCACTCTGTAATGGCTGAGACAAAAGAGAAGCCCAGGGTCTTCTCTCCAAGCCTCGCAATGAGCAACCAGATCTCCTTACATTTCTCAGTGGCTCTAAGAAATTCAAAGCAAGCGCAACCTTCCCATTTGAAGAAAGGCACACAGTCCATACCTGATGAGGTGCCAGAGGAAGAGCGGGCAATTCGGGAGAAAGTAAACCTCTGGAGAGATTTAAAAAAACAGCAGTGAACAGCTTAGTCAGGAAAGCAAGCATCCAGAACTATGTATCTTACTTCATCACTTTATTTCACCAAAATTGTGGAAGAGAAAATGCAAAATACATCAACCGCTTTTAAAGTAAGCTTTGATACATAAGAACAGCTTCTCAAAAAGGCTCCAGCTGAGGAGATAAATGGACTAAGCCACGCTTGCAGCTAATCCAGACCCTGTAACACAATGAAGGGACTTCTAAGGTGGGCACCCCGCAGCCCATCTGATGGGCATGGGAAGGGAAGCCCCAGATTTCACTGAGCAGCAGCATCAGTCCTTGATTTCTTTCAGCTGGGAGCAACTCTGCTGGGTCCTTTGGGGATTCAGGTTACTTTACCACTGGTAGGGAGGAATGTGGAAACTACAGACTACGGGCATCATGCAGGCCACATACAGCCTTCCTTCCACCTTGTGGCCACAGCCAACACTAATCTGCTGGGCCAGAAGGAGTTGGTCCTGTGTAGGTAGGCCACCTATCCTTTATGGCCACAGAGAAAGTGTGAGCATGGATGGTGAAACACAGGCTGAAAGGTAAAACTCGTGACCACTAGAAGGTGAACAGAGGGAGCAGTGGACACAGACTGGGATGTATGCGGACAAAGGAAAAGGGTGACACCAAAGTGACAGCTCTCACATGATCTGGTGGTGGTCAGTGATATGAGGGAGCATCAAGCACAAACAGCTGGTTCACAGCCAGTATTTGTTTTCTTTCAACAATAAAATAGAAACAAAGCAAGCCCTCCCTGCTAAAAGTGCCGCTTCAATCAGCTCAGGCTTGTTGAGGCACATCTGGTTCTTTGCCTTCAGGGTGCAGTAGCCCTGCCTCACACCCCAGAGGAGAGAGGCAATGGGGACAAGAGGGCTGCCCCAAACTGTGCCACCTGCAAAGGGCCTTCGCACCTCCTGTCAAATGCTTCTCCCTGAAGCCTGCAGGAGCAGCAACCTATCTTTCACACAGGCCCTCCAGGCACCACTGAATGTTTTCTTAAACCGCTTTTTCCACATCCAGCCATACAGGCCCCTTGGTCTTCCTCCACACAGAGTTTCTTCCTCCAAGTTGTATCCCCCCCCACAAGCTAGTGGAAAACCAGAGGATAAAAAGTGTTCTGGGTGTGCTGGCCCAATGAGGCCCACACACAGGAGTCATGGCCAGGCAGCTGTCAACCACCCTCCAATTATCCAGGCCAATTAAAACGTCCTGGCTTCATGGGGTTCAGCTTGGTGACATTCTACACCTTAGAAGGTGCTTGGATCAAAATGGTTATCACTCTGTGGTAGCAACACTGCCCTGCTTAAAAGTATTTTGCAGGCAAGTGTAACTGGGAAATCCCAAGTGGAACAGAGTGGGAATCCACCCCATTGGGTCCTTCAAATCTCCCCCCGCCCTCCAGAGCTCACACCTCTTCTGCCAGATCACTGGAGGATGGAAGAGTGGTAGCACCTCAGAAGAAGCAAGCAAGTGGAAGAGACAAGCACATCGAGGAGAGGAAAGAGGAAGAGGGAAATGGGGCACTTTGGTACAGAGAGTAAGACAAAGGTGGTACTTCCAGAGTCTAGTGGCTCTTGTTGGTTACAGGCAAAGAAAGCCCACTGCCTTCAGAAAAGCTGATTTGGCAGAAACAGAGAAGCCCCACACACCTGTGCAGAGATAAGAAGAAAACTGAACATCAGATCATAATCTCAGCAGGGAAAGAGAGAGCAAGGGAAGGGGAGAGCATGAGGACGATCCCCCTCAGGGGCGCCAAATTGGCACCGATGGAAGCCAGAGGGTTTACAGACATTGTGCGTCCTACGACTGGAAGTCCTCTGGGTGGGAGATGACCTTTGCCACAGTAGTAGGCTGTGGATCCCTCTTTCACATGCAAGTCATCCTGTTCCCCTTCAGCCATGTACCCCCAAACCGTAAGAGATGCCCTAAGGAAACAAAAGGGCCGCTTGTCAAAACCTAAGGCCCAAAAGACATCCTCCCATCACATTCAGGACAGGTCAACACTCCAAAGTGTCCTTGTTTCAGACACCAGCCATGATGCTGCAGGTGGCCAAGTGGGGTTCTGCATTTCAGCTGCTATGTTCTCCGAAGGCATCAGCCAGGAAGGAGAAGGAGGAAAGAGATGGTGCCAGGCAGAGCACCACATGGCCCACACGGAACTTCGCGAGTAACAGCTACCTTCTCTCCCCCACCCCCCATCGCAGCCACCACTGGCACCACTACTAATTCTGCAAACTGCCCAATCTCCCTCTCCATCTCAGCTTTCCCTGGTTATTGAGCCCTCACCTCTGACGTTTGGCCTCTTCATCAAACAACTCCAGCTGGGCAGAGATTGGTCTGGACAAGACTTCCTGTTGATCTCTCTTCAATAAAGGCAGGGAGAAGAAGGTGTGTTACAGTGAAACCATCTCCATACCAATCCATCTTGTATTAAAAGCTCCCCCCCCCACCGTCATGCAGCTCTCTAGATGTGACTAGACTGCAATGCTCATCATTCTCCACCATCCACTTTCTACTCAGGGTCCCTGGGATACCTGTGGACAGCCTCACTCCAAAGGGCCCCCCTAGCCAGCCAAAAGCACCATGCTGCCAGCCCAGCCACTGTCCACTCATCTGCCCAGCAGCCAAAAGAACCTGCCCCTATGCAGCCCCACAGATTGCCTTTGACAGTCTTCCACTATTTGGGGCAATTTAACTTTACACTGCAATTTTGGCCAGAATGCCACTTTGTGACTGGCGATTACCAAGGTCAGGGAGAAAACCTTGATGGATCTCCTTTCACCAATAATATTGCAGGGCTTGGCATCCTCCTGCCACCCAAGGAGGTCACTCTTGCCCAGGCAAAATGCAGCTGTAAAACCAGAAGACCAGCACAGTGGGGCAGGCCAGGGAGGATGGGGAGAGTGGTGGGGCAGAGGCCAGGAGGCAGCACCCAGATGCGCCTACGGAAGTGGAAAGGCCAGGGGAACAATGCCTCCTCAGTGCCAATGAATCCGAAAGAAGGCAGTTCCCAAGTGGGAGAGGAGCATGATGAGGGCAGGTGGGAGGACATAGAAGGAGATCAATTGCCACGGGGCCAGTCACCCACCCCTGGAGGTCATGGCACCCCAGAGTCTGGAACGGTCCAAGGAGGACAGGTTCCATGCGCCTGAGAGGTCAGTGAGGAGGATGCCAGATCTGCCTGTGATGCACAGTGCATCCTTTGCACACTATCTCAGTCCTCCTGACTGTGTCCCAGCATCCTTGCTGCCGCACACACTGCAGCTAGGCTGCGTTTGCTCACCACGACTTCTTCCGCCTGGCGCACCAGCTCTGCTGTCTTGGCTTCTAGCTCTGCATTTAGGCGCCTAAAACAAGAATTCAGAGTGAGGCTTTACCTGGACACCGCGAAGAGGAGGGCAAGGCCAGACCCTGGAGCAGGGGGAAAGAGCACCCCACTTGCTGGCCACGGGGTCTGTGTGTGTCTGGGTCCCAAATGAGGATGCCTCCCCCAACAGTAAATGCGGCTGTGGAAAGGAAGCCCACGCGGGAAAGAGGCATGGTCTGCGTGTTTGTGTGCCTATGTGCTTTCAAGGCGCCCTGGACTTCAGAGGGTCTTCCGTCCCTTCCTCTGCAATGGAGCCTCCAGCGCCTGGGATCCCCTGTCGGCTTCCCATCCCTGGGCCTGGGTCCGAAGCGGAGGGCGGGGAAAGCCTTTCTTTCCCCCGCTTCTCCTGAAGCTCTGCCCTCCCAAAGGGGCCTCCCCCCCAAAGTCCATTGCCGTCCCACTGTTGGCCTTGGCGGCCCTGCCTTGCCTGACGGGGGATGATGGGAGGCGCAGTCCCAAGGGCCGGGGCCACTCACTTGTACTCGCGCTCCTTGGCCAGGAGGGCCGGCCCGGGGCCTCCTCCCCCGCTGCACAGCGGGGCCTCCATGGGAGGAAGGAAGGAAGGAAGGAAGGAAGGAAGGAAGGAAGGAAGGCGGTCTGCTCAGGGGGACCAAGGCGAGGAGGAGGAGGAGGAGATGGGAGAAGGTCAGGGAGAAGAAGCGCCTCCCGCCACCATCTTGGGCTCCGTCGCTATGCAACGGGGAAGGGGCGTGGCGTGGCTAGAGGACGCCAGGAAAGTGGGCGGGGAACGGAAGGAAGTGTTGCCAATGTGGTGACTTTCACACGAAAACGGGGACTTTTCAGAGCTTTTGGTGTGATTTTGGCGCCTGGCTCTATTTCAGTGCATTTTGGGTGACTTTGGCCCATTTCAGCTCCAGCCCTGACTCTGAGAAGGAGGCTGGCTACAGAGCAACCAATCCTGCTTTGGAGTGTCACACACTAACAGTTTTCAGCCAATCAGAGAGAGGACTGGAGAGTGGTCGCCAACCCCGCCCTCAGGAAGCGCTCTCTCTCAGCCCCTGGCTCCCTCTTAAGTCTAGCTTTCCTAGACTTAAGTGTACTTCCTCAGGTGCATGGGAATTGTAGTTCATTGTGGCACCAGAGCTCTTTCTCACAAAACTACGATTCCCAGGGTTCCCTAGCACTGAGCCAGGGCAGCTAAAGCGGTCTCAAACTGGATTATTTCTGCAGTGTGTCTTGGACCCAACTCAGGCTGCATCTTCACTCCAGACTCCAGAGACAATCCAGTTTCATACCGTTTTAACTGCCATGGCCCAGTGCTATGAAATCCTGGGAATTGTAGTTTGTTGTCACACCAGTTTGCTGAGAGGTTAAATGTCTCCGAAAACTACAATTCCCAGGATTCCCTAGCACTGAGCCATGGCAGTTAAAAGGGTGTCAAACTGGATTATTTCTGCAGTGCGGTTGCAGCCGAACACGTTTCTATTTGGCACAAAGCTTCCTGGACCCCCTTCATGTCAAAATAAACATCTTAAAAGTATTAGAAGGACTGAAAGATTCTTTGGTTGGTTTTAATGGTAATTTTGAGAATTGAAATAAGTTCCAACTATTTTTATTCAATTAGGGCTACGTTTATTTGCAAAAGATCCGCCATTTTAACATTATGGGAATTTTCCGGGAATTGTGACTGAATATTCCGTGTGATGTGGGGGGATTCAGTGTGCTTTGGACAAACGTTTTGGGGGATTATCTTCGAGGCTTGTTGGCAACACTGATGCAGGGTCCCTCCAGGCCCAGGCCCTGCCCCTTCGCAAGGCATCCCAATCCAGAGGAACCTGGGCCCAGAGAGAGCCAGGCCTGGAGGTCTAAAGGGGCCACAAGAGCGAGGCCAACTCTTGTGCAAAGGTCGCCTCTCAATCCCAAGAGACGGTCTGTAGAGAGGCCTTGCCGCCCCTTTGAGAGAGACTCTGCAAGAAAGGGCTCCGCAGCAGCAGAGGCTTCCCTAGACTTGGGCCCACTTCCTCAGGTGCATTTTTACAAAAGCTCCTGCTGCCAAGCCCTTTCTCTCAGTGAGCCTCAAAGGGGCTGCAAGGTCTCTCTACTACATACTGCGTCATCCTCTGAGTGTTACTGACTCACAAATAGACATCTGTGGGATCAGCCACTGCCGTTTTTACAGGGGGAAATCTCCTGTCGCAGCAGACTGTGGGTCAGCGGAATGAGTTCCTCTGTGGCTTCCAGAGGAAGAGAAGCCCGTGAAAAGAACGGAGGCCCTAGTCCCAGCCGTGGCAGCCTTTGTGTCTTGCCCACATTTATGCCCAGGGGGTCAGGTCCGGCTTCTGGCTGCACCGAGGAGCAGAGGCTGCTTCCCCAAGCAAGATCCGCTCCTTTGAAGCCAGTACTTGTTCCTAACCTGAGCGGCAAACGCAAGGAAAATTACACCCCAGAAGGCCTGGCAAAGCAAAACAGCCATGGAAAGCATGCCTGCGAAGCACATGGCTGGCCCAGACCATGCCCTCCCTCTGCTCGTGGCAGATTCCTCCAGAGAGCCCCAACAGCAAAACAAAGGGCGGCATTAATCCAGGCCACAGCATTTGAAGATGAACCACCGAGAGGGATTCCCCCTTCCCCTCCCCTCCTTCCCTCCCCCAGAGCCTTAAGCAGAGGATCCGCTCTCCAGCAGCGTTTGCTGTGTTCTGCACAGTCATCCGTCTTCTCAGACGATGTTTGTCTCATGTTTGCCAGCAAAACATATACAGTAATTTAGCTCCCCCATAATCTCCGGCTATAATCCAGACAGATTTCTCCAGGATTTCTATTATCTAGATTTAGCAATATGTTGTTGGCTGGAGAACTTAAATTGCAGCAAAGCCCCCTTCAGTCCCCACAATAAACATATTCCGATGCCCTCATAACTGAAGCAAGGGATTGTCTCGGGCATTAAGCGCATGTAAACTTGTCTGTTTCCAGGGGGCAAGGGTTGCACAGCTGGAGCAAGCTTTAGGGGGCTCTGCTTGTTTTGCTGCATGACAGATGTTCAGTTACATGCATTTCCAGGAGGGAAAACAACAACAACAATGACACTCCCGCCCATAGTCCTGGGGAGAAAGAGGAGAAGGCCCAGAAAGAGTGCAGGGCTCCAGGCACCCCTCTGCCACTTTAGGCTCCTTGAGGACAGACCAAAAAGCATGCTCTTTATGATCTGGGAAAGAAAATTGTGAGGACGCCTTGCAAGGATTCCTTAGGAGGAAGTCCCAGAGCAGAGGACTGTCCAGGGAGCCTTCCTCTGTCTGCATTTGGACCTCTTTTGCTCCTTGGGTTGCATGAGGGGATCATTAGAGACCAAGATCCCACTGGGTCAGACAGTGAAAACAAAGCAACAGGCATTATATTAACGCTCTTAATCCTTACACACCTTCTAACACTGTTCATTATTGGTTGAGGCTAAGCGGTAGGGACTTCTCCAAGACCATCACCACTTTTTTTTTAATTTTTAATGGTTTACAATCATTACATTCAAAACACATCGTCATGCATTTATACAATCGACATGCAACATAGAGCCAAAATAACTAAACAGTATAGTTACAGCTTAGATGGTATCCTTACTTCCTGCTATCGCAGTCTAACCTGTATAATTTCCTTTTTTTTTTTAATGTCGTATAGTCTTCAAAAATTTTGCTCCCCTGTTCTTGTTTCTTTTTCTTTCAAATTGAAATTTCTTCGACTTATCCTATGATCTCATTTCCCTGAACAAGGAGATCTAATTTTCCTTTTTGAGTTATGCCAATTAACTGTTATATTCATTAGTACCTAAAAAAGAAATAAAGCCGTGAATAACCAATGTAAGAATTTAATCATTTTTCTCCCTCTATATCTATACCACTCTTTGTGTTATTTTCTATTATATCTTTAGCTTAAAACTAATCTTCTATCATGGATTGTTTCAAAAATTTTCTTTCTTTTTTCTCTCTCCTTTTTCTTGATATTTTATTTACCACTCTCTTAGAAGGCTAGTTGCCAGCTTACCCCACTTATTCTCTAAGTATTCAAATACTTGTTTCCATTTTTCCAATAATTTCCCTGATTTTTCATTCCTCATTTTTCTGGATAGCTTATCTAATTCTAATACTTCTTGCAGTTTTAGTATCCAATCTTCTGTTTTGGGGACTGATTTGGTTTTCCAACATTTAGCATACACCAATCTCGTTGTACAAATCATATAAAATAATACACATCCATGTTTCTTTTCTAAATCCTCAATAATCATATTTAACAGAAAAATTTCAGGTTTATCCTCCAACCTTACATTTAACACATTGTTGATTATTTTACAAATTTCCTTCCAGTACCTCTTTGCTTTTCCACATCCCCACCATATGTGGTATAATGTCCCCCTCTTTTTCCCACACTTCCAACATTTGCTAGAGTATTCCCTATAGATTTTACACAATTTCACAGGCGTAAGGTACCATCTATAGTACATCTTGTAACAGTTCTCTTTTATGCAAGTGTGTGGACAAAAAGTCTAGAGGGGATGAAAATAGGAAACACAGTAATTTTATTAAAACAATATGTTGCAATGGGATGTTAAAAGGAAATAAAAAGCATAAAATATATGCAATCCTATAAACAAACAGGCTTGTGCTGGCCTGTAAGCCAAGCCCTAACAAACACAAGGCTAGTGTTGCCAGTCAGTACTAGGCTTGAAAACTGCAAATCCCAAAGAGTATAACACAACATAAGGAGGTGTCAAACATACAAAATGCCAGTACAATGCTCTTTTATGCAAGACCATCACCACTGAGGCAACAGGTGAGCTGGAGTTTTAATCCCTGGCAACGTGGAAAGAACGTGAACTTTCCTCAGTCTGCAGCTGCTACTCAGCCGCTCTCCGGGGAACTTTCCCAGTCCAACATGAAGAAGGTGCCAGGGACTGAACTGGGAAGATTTCCCCATCCAAGCCGGCTGCTCCCACTGCAGCCCTCGCTCCTTGAATCATGTAACATCAGAATTAGTTATTTGCTAAAATTTCCTTTTTGAACTGCCTTGCCATCTGAAAGACCCACACAGCGGCTAAAAATAGTAATCAAAATACCACCAAAGTACAGTACAGCATATTACATAACAAGGGAGGGCTCCATACTTGAAAATTAATTCTGTATAAATATATTTTTAAAAAATATTGGATTAGAAAAAATATTAATTCTCTTTTTACGATTGAGTCTATCGAAGATGCCCCTGAAAACAGAAGTAATCTTATGGGGAGGTCCCCAGAGGTTTAACTGAAATTCTGTAAGGGTTGTGGTCTAATAAACTGGTTAATTTGCTTGCTATGAAGTCCTGTAAATGTGAGAAGCCAGTGAGTTCAGTGAGACTTTCTTCCCTGTTTGCAGGCACCAGACAAGGGTAAAGCCAAAGTAATAAAGTGTTGATGATAATAATAATAACAATACATAGTTTTTTGTGGGTTTTTCGGGCTATGTGGCCATGTTCTAGAAGAGTTTATTCCTGATTTCCCTGAAGATACCAGCCACAGATGCTGGCGAAACATCGGGAATAAACTCTTCTAGAACATGGCCACATAGCCCGAAAAACCCACAAAAAACTATGGATGCCGGCCATGAAAGCCTTCGACTTCACAATAATAATACAGTTCATGCAAGCTCCTGTTATATTAAATGGGTCAGTTGTTGAAGTGCCACAGCACTCTTTGTTGTTTCACTGCAGGAAACTCAGGAAACTATCTCACTTGGCTTCCTCTTACTCTTCAGGTAGAAGCCATTGCTGTTTAACACATTGGTTGTGAGCCGTGGAGACATTAACCCTAACGAAGTCTACCCTCTTTTTGGAACTTTCCTGTGCCAGCAACAGGTATCATGCTCTCAGGTTCCTAGGGCTGCTTCTGGTGTTACAATGCCTGGTCAGCTGGACCAAGAGAGGTGGGTTAATGTCCAGTGCAGGCAAGAATCAGAGTGTGTTATCAGCAAGGCAATCTCTTTTCTTAGCTTATCAACCAAATAGAAAGACAATGCACGGTTTGGTCTTGCACAGGCATAAAAAGAAGATGGTGCTTGATTTTGCTCCTTGGCTGAGAGCATGTGTTAAGCAAGTGCACTTTTTAGTCCTGGTGGCTGGAGTTCAGGGCAGCTCTTGCCTCTACTCTGCACAAGGAGGAGGGGAAGGGGGACCCAAATTTAGCTTGGCCCTCATATCAGTTAGGCTGCTAAATTTATCCTTCGACCGGCTGCTTGGCTGAGCCAATTTCTCCTTGTCTAACCTCTTCTAGACTGTAATGTAAGAAGATACACACCTTCTAATGTTTTTTAATGTCTTAGAAAAGCAATGCAGTGGAAAAACTGTGCAGAACAGGGCCTGCCTACCAACCTCCCCCTCCCTTTTTTTGGAGTTTAAGTACTTTGCACATATTTGAAGGTAACCCAATTAGAATGGATTTGTAATGTTGATTTCTAATCCAAACTATTAAGGTGCATAAAAGAGTCCCTTTGTACTTGGTACAGTACTATGTAAATGGCCCAGGGCCTCTGAAGCAGCATCTCTTCCCCTATATTTCCTCACAGATTTCAGTATCCACTTGAGTTGGGTACTTCTGATGTTGTAAGTACAAGTGAGTAAACTGCAGGGATAATACATGACTGCACAGGGGTGTAGCTACCGGTGGAGACAGACAAAATTAGGGCATTGCCCCCCATAAGAATTCTGCCCCCCCATTAATCATCTTGCCCAGTGCTTCTTAAACTATCTGCTGAGGGGGGTTCGACATGTTTTTCCCCCCAAGTGTGTCAGGGACCACCACCATATTATTTATTTATTTAAATATTTGTCTCCTAACACATTTCAAAAAGTTCTCAATTAATACTGGCAAGTCAAAACAATTTTAAACAATAAAATAATTTAAATAGACAAGAAACATATTAAACAAGTTAAAACAGGTTAAAAGATTAAACAAGTGTGTGTGTGTGTGTAAAAATGTATTATATATATAAAAATAAACCCCAACCTGTGCATAGCATAAGTGAGGCCCAAAAGCTTAATAAATAGTCTTGTTTTTACTTGCTGCCTAAAAGAGACCAGCATTGGCTACAGCTGCCTCTTACCTTCCTGGAAACTTGCTGTGGACTGGCGGCTAATCGCTTGCAGCCCAACACTGCTCTACAGACCACTTCTTTGAGCAGCACTGCTCCCACGTTACATTATTCTTAACAGTGTGTGATTGTGTGCGTGTCTTCTAACCCATCTTCTCTGCCCCACTTCCATTCACAATCCTCTCAGTGCCATGGGAACACCATACCCAGATAAGGTAGGCTATTTGTACCTGTACACTTCCCAGTGCAAGATGTGGTTGGCCTCTTTGCTGCTGGCTGTCAAGGAAGCCACTGTGCCATCAGGCCTTTCGGATCCAGCAATGGTCCTCCTGTCCAACCTTCCGAGATCCCATCAACCTGCTGTAATTGAGTTTTGCATTACGTTACATTGTAAAGAACTGAGAAGTGAGATACAACATTTTAAATCAATACCTTCCTTGTGGACAGTGAACCTGGGAATTACAAAGATCAAAGTTCACATCTGATGAAGCAAAACACTTTTCTGGGGCCCATCCAGCACAATCCAAGGGGAGCGAGAAAGACATAGGATCACCGAGTTGGAAGAGACGCCAAGGGCCATCCAGTCCAACCCCATTATGCCATGCAGAAACTCTCAATCAAAGCATCCCCTACTGATGGCCATCCAGCCTCTGCTTAAAGACCTCTAAGGAAGGAGACTCCACTACACTCCGAGGGAGTTTGTTCCACTGTCAAACAGCCCTTACTGTCAGGACGTTCCTCCTAATGTTGAGGTGGAATCTCTTTTCCTGGAGCTTGCATCCATTCCTCCGGGTCCTAGTCTCTGAAGCAGCAGAAAACAAGCTTGCTCCCTCCCCAGTGTGACACCCCTTGAAATACTTAAACATGGCTATCATATCACTTCTTAACCATCTCTTTTCCAGGGTAAACATCCCCAGCTCCCTAAGTCGTTCCTTATAGGGCTTCATGGTTTCCAGGCCCTTCACCATTTTAGTTGCCTTCCTTTGGACACGCTTCAGCTTCTCAATGTCCTTTTTGAATTGTGGTGCCCAGAACTGGAAACAGTATTCCAGGTGGGGCCTGACCAAAGCAAAGAGAGATGTGTGGACACTGGCCAGTCGTGCGGAACCCAAAAGTACAGTTTGGTCTCAAATGAGAGACTGTCCCACACTGCCTTGCTGCCAGAGCTGCAGAAGACGGTCGGATGGAGAAATGGATGCTACCAGTAAAGTGATTCTCCTGATCCAAGGGGACAACTGGGGTCCACCTGACGTTGCTGACCTCCTGCAACCGCTCCCTCCAGCCGTTTTTAAACAAAGTGATACAGTGGGCCCTTGGTGTCCACTGGAGTTTGGTTCCAAGTCTTCCTGTGACTACCAAAACCCATGGATGCTCAACTCCCATTTTGGAATTTATATATTTTAAAAATATTTTTAACCCAGGGATAGTTGAATCATGGATGCAGAATCCATGGATAAGTTCTGTCCTCCCATTAAAAAGCTTCATGAGTTGAAGCTTCATTATTTACAGTCCACCTGTGGTGAAAGTTTTTGTTTCTTACAATGGAAGAAGACAATAGAGGTGCAAATATGCCTACATACATTGGTGTCCTAGCAATGTTTATTATCCTGCCCCCACCCAAAAATACCTGAATTAAGATTTTTGTTTTTGAAAAATCACTAAAACTCTTTTATCAAAACTTAACAAAAACTTTTGCACATGCGAAAGAAGATATACTTTGTCTCTTGCTTTTCTTTTCTCTTTTCTGACCAGGTATAAAGTAAATGTTAAGTCAATTGGGAAAGTACATAATCGACAGCTATCTTTGATTTGAGGGAGGGGAAGGGTTTTTGAATGTAGTACGTGTTTGTAATTGTATGTATAGGTGTAATATATATATGAGGGATAGTATGATATGGTTTTTGTTCTATTCATGTTTTGTTATGTTTGTTTTTAACCAATAAAAAAAACTTAACAAAAACTGTGATTGCAAAAGACATAGATCTGGGGACTGGTTTTGGCTTGCAGTTGCTTGAAGAAAGCATAAAATGGTGGGAATCGTGCAATTCACTGACTTTGTTCTCTGTGTCCATTTGTCCTCCCTAGTGTTACTTTGGACCTGCAGGTGTTACTTTGGAAAGCTTCTTCAGACTTTCCTATATGTGGGCTACTGACTGGCTGTAATGGCTTCTGGACCAGCTGAGGGCCCTCTCTTGTTCCTCCATCTTGCTGGCTAATCTGGCCTGGGGCAACTGACCTGCCTAATTCCATAGCCGCTCTTGCAGCCTGGGCCCCTAAAGCCTGGGTCAGTTGCTGACCAGAGCATAGGAGCTCACACAACAAGCCCTGCGTGCGATGCCTGGCATGGACCCTGCTTGTGGGGACGGAGGCAAAGCAAGCAGCCATGCCACTCAAGTTGTTGGTGGCCACTCCATCCTGTGGCAGTGGGTTCCACGGCTTAACCATGTGCTGTGTGTGGAAGAAGGGCTTCTTTTTTATCCAGCATGCCCCACCATTTGGGGCCTGAACAGACATGCCAAAATAAAGCTGCTTCAGGTCACTTTGGAGGTATGCTGTTTAAATGACACACACATTTTAAGAGGCCAGAAGCTGCACCAACGCTATGTTCCAGTCCTTAGTACTGGAGTGCGACTTTGGCGCGGCTTCTGGCCTCTTGGGATGCATGCAGCATTTAAACAGCATACCTTCAAAGTGACCCGAAGCAGCTTTATTTTGGCCTGTCTGTTCAGGCCCTTGTGGCTGCACTGGATAATCCCCCTTGGTTCTAGAGAAAGCCCAGTTCTCAAGGAAGAGGGGAAAGCAGCAGCAGCAGCAGCAGCAGCAAATGGCTGACAAGGCGGCACCTTGCTCCTCTGGCTGCCTAGAACAGGAAAAGCATATTCTTGAGATGGGGCTTTTCCTCCTCTGCCCCATGGTGAAATAGGAAGGCACAGCAGGAGGGCCAAGATGGCTGCCAGGCTGCCTCTCTTTCCACAGCAGAAAACAGGGCAGTGCAGCCCCTGTTCTTCCAAATGGCAAAAAGAACAAGGAAGGGACAGTGCTAGAGGAAAGCCACCCTGAAGCAAGCGTTTTGTTGTCAAGTCTCCTTCCCTCTCCTGTCTTGCCAGACTGAAAGATGGCAGCTCTGCCTCTTTTCTCCTGAGCAGCCCTCCTCAGGAGGCCGAGGGAGGACTTGGGAAAGTTGCTTTCTCCTGTCTGGAAGTTTCTTGGAGTTGTAGTACACCCTTATAAGTGTGGCCAAAACAAGAATAAAAAGATGCCCAAAGGGGAAGCCATAAGAGGGCTGTCCATCTTTTGGAGCCTCTCAGTGAGCAGCTGTGATGATGAAGCAACCTGAGGCACACATGAGGACTGTGGCATAAAACCATTTACTGTACAGTATTCTGAAGCTGATTTTATGCTCTTTCCTAATATATAGATGAATTATCTTGAAGGTGCTTCCTCACACAGTCAGCCCAAAGACTCCAGCGTCTCTGGAAGCCTGGCAGTGGGTCGCCTTTTTCCTCCACTTTCTGGACAGACCTTGGAGAGAGCCTTGGCCATAGCTCCTGGTCTCAGAGCCCTTTTCTTAAGGCACCATCCCCTTCTTAAGGGTGAATTTGCTGGAGTGGGGCCAGGGTCCATTTTGGGACCTCCCTTTGGAGCCCTTTGGCCCAAGAGGAAAGCGCTCATCTGTTCTGAGAACCTGAGCTGGGCAGGGCATACCAAGGCAGCCTTTTGGGGGCCTTTCCTTGAGAGGGGAACCATCTTGAGGTAGGGTTGCCATAGCGCCGGACCTCAAAACTGGGAAAAATGTAGGACAAAAAGTTTGTCCTACATTTCCCTGGCGATCGCGGCGAGGAGTGGAGGCCAAGCGGCGAGGGAAAGCCTCCACTTAAGGAGGCTTTCCCTCCCCGCCTGGGCCCCAGGCCTCACCGCGATTGGAGGCCAGGATCGGGGCCTCTCCTCGTTCCTGGCCCCCGCGGAGGCCAGGAAGGAGGGAGGAGGCTTCAGGGAGGCGGGGAGGTTGGCGCGGCTGCGCCCAAGAGGTGCCGCCTCCCTGCAGCCTCCTCCGCACCAGGCCTCGCTGCCCTCCTTTTCCTCTGCGCGACCATGCGCGGGGGAGGAGGAGGAGGGCAGCGAGGCCCCAGGGTTGCCCAGCAACCCTGCTGCAACCGGGCTTTCCCCGGTTTTTGGCTGCACCCGTGCTGTGACCGGGCAGGTGCAGCCAAAACCGGGAAAACCCTGGTTGCAACCGGGTTATGGCAACCCTATCTTGAGGGCATGTAGGGCCAGCAAAGGCCTGGCTGAGGGAAAAGGGAAAACTGTGGGGAGAAGCCTTGGCTCTCTTCTGCAGAGAGAGCACAAAGGGCGGCCATCGTTGAGGAGAAAGGCTTGACAGGACTCTGTGGAAGGAGAGACAGCCATGCTTTAGCCACTGCAGCTGAGGGAGCTTTGTCCAGCCCTTCTCCTCAGCAGCTCCCCTCAAAATGGCTGCGCAGCAGACCAGAGACAGAGCTGGGTTTTCCTGCCATATTCCTGGAGAACGAAGTAGGACCCGCTCTGTTACGGCTGTTATTGTTCTCCTCAAGGGGCAGCCAGCCACTCTTTTGCCCCCTCCCTGAGAGCGGAGCCCGCCTTGGCCCTAAGGCCCACAGGCCATTGAGACCTGAGGCGGCCTTTCTCCCGCCTCAGGACCCGGCGCAAGTGGCGCAGGCCGCGGCTTCCTTCAGAGTCTGCATGGTTGTGCACTGTGTGGCCTTTGCCGCCCTGGCCTCCTTCCCCTGCGGCCGAGAGTGGGACTGGGGCTCGTGGCTATGCAACCGCCGGGGAGGAGGGTCTCTTTGGGGGGCTGCGTGTGTGTCGATGACGGTGGACTTGTGTCAGGGAAGAAGGGGTGGCCTTTCTCCAAGGAGGCCCCTGCGGAACTCCCTGCCGCGGGAGGAGGATGGCCCTGCGCTGGAGCCCTCCCTCCGTCCGAAGCAGGCGAGGAAGGAGGGAAGGAAGGAGGCGGAGCGGCAGCCACTGAGCCTGCGCCGGGCAGCCAGGCGGAGACCCAGGCAGGCAGGCCAGGAGGAGGCTGCGCCCGGGAACCAGGCGGAGGGCCAGACCGGCCCAGCGCCGCCTCTCCCCCTCCTCCCTTCGCCGTAGCGGCAGCCTCCTCCTCGGTCTCGGTCTGTTGCTGCTGCTGCTCGGGATGCGCGGCTGCCTGGTGCTTCGGGGGCAGGAGCAGGAGGCGCAGCAGGGCCGGGCGAGGGGCTCCTCCCGGGCGGGGAAGGCCTAGCCCCGGTCCCTCCCTCCGCCTCCTCGGCAGCCAAGAAGATGATGATGAGGAGGATGACGATGGCAGACAAGACCCAGGCCCAGCAGCCGCCTCCGCCGCCCGATCCCCCCGCGGGAGGAACAGGGGCAGGCCCCGGGGCCTCGGCGTCGGGGGTCCCTTCCTCCTTTTCCTCCTCCTCCTCCTCGCCGTCCTCGTCGGCGCCCTCCGCCCCTGCGCCCCCCGCGGCCGCCCCTGCCCCTGGCTCTCCGCCGGGGCCCCCCGCTCTGCTGCCGGCGCTGGTTCCGGGGCTGCAGGGCAGCGAGGCCTCGGCCCTGCAGCACAAGATCAAGAGCTCCATCTGGTGAGGATCCGGGCGGGGGGCTCCTCTGCCTGCCTGCCTTCCCTCCCTCCCTCCCTCCCTCCCAGGATGGGGTTTTGTTGTCTTGGCAGCCATGGCGGGCAGCGGGCGCGCCTCCTCCTCCTGGGCCCTGCCTCCCTCGCTGTCTTTCTGCGGCGCCAAGGCCCCCCTGGTGCCCCGTGTGCCGCATCCTGACACCGCCTTGTTCACTGAGAGGAGTGGGCTTCTCTCTCCGGGCCCTTGTTTATGTGGGGAAGCGGAACGCGGAGGCAGGCAGGGACTCTGCCCACCTGCCGGGGAGGAAGCAGCGGAGGAGCACAGGGCCCTGGGCTCCCCAGGACGGCGGCCCTCTTTGTCTCTGGGCGGGTGCACCGTGCCTCCTCCTCCTCCTCCTCCGCCACAGACGGACCCAGCCCCAGCCCACTCCTCGGGCTTTGTTTACACACTGCCTGCCCTCCCTCAGCCCCGAAGAGGAGGAGGAGGAGGAGGATGCTTGAGGCGGAGGGCTCGGAAAGGGCCTTCCCCGCCCGCCTTGACGTCCGCGTCGGAAGACAAAATGGCTACGGAGGAAAACCTCCTTCTCGCCTGCCTGCCTGCCTTCCTTCCTTCCATGCCGAGGCAAGAGCCCCAGGAGCAGCCTTGGTTCGCTCCGGAAGGCAGGCCGAAGGAGGGCGGGACAGGGCCCCTTGCAGGCCTCTTGGCCGGAGAGGAGGAGGGGGCTTCTCTGGCCGCCCGGCCCCTCTTCCTGCTCCCTGCGAGGGAGGCCAGGCCTGCTGCTCTGCACTCTCTTGCACCAGAGTCTGCTGCTTCCATGGGAGGCAGGCAGGGAGGCCCTATGCAGGCAGGTGGGGAAAGATCCCGCGGAGAGATGGGGCCCAGGCCAGTCTGAAGATGCCTGCTTCCCACTGGTGCGGAGCAGAAGGCTGTGGCCCTTGGGGTGGCCTGCATTTCGGCGTGGCTGGGAGCGGATGTGTGGCCCCGCATTGGACTCTGCTCCTTGGAAACCATCTTTGGCAAGAGAGAGAGAAGCGCCAGCCCCTCCAGA
>NC_056527.1:146751822-146866109 GCF_019175285.1 Sceloporus undulatus | reverse complement strand
GCCTCCGCGCACTGCTCTCCATGTGCTTGGCCTCACAGGCCATGGATACAACTTGCTGTCCTGCCTCATGGCTTTGGTGTAGCCTGGGGTGCCGGGTGCCCCATTAGGAAACAAGAGACAGTGCTGCACATGGCCTATGCGCTCTATTCAGCTCCATGGGTCTGGCTTAAAATTGGCTCCTCACCTTTCCGAGGGACACACCTGGAGCGAAGGGGGCGCAGAGGAACACCCGAGAGCTTTAGGCACAACATACTTTCTAGTGAGTAGCCTCCTTGGGTCCAGTGAGGAAAGAGGTCTAGGATGGCAGATTTCGTAGAAGCCCAAGCAGCCCTTGGCATGTGATGGGTGTGTGCCAGCATGAAATGGATCACAGCCAGCCATGGATAATGCTCCTCGCAGGGCTGTTGTAAGGGGTATGCACCTCTGAGAAGACATTTGCTTCCTTAGTGAACTAGAGTTAAGATTGCCTTTCAAAAACGTTCGGTTCACCTGCTTTTTAGCGAACAAAATCTTACAAGTACAGCGGGTCCTTGGAATACCTGGGCACCAAAATTCGTGGACACTCAAGTCCCACTATATAAACTGGTATAGTAAAATGGTGTCCATTAGATCAAATGGTAACATCAAGGTTTGCTTTTTGGAATTCATTTATCAATATTTTTATTTTAAAAATATTTTCAATCCATGGATGGTTGAATCCATGGATGCAGAACTCATGGATATGGATATGGAGGGCCGACTGTGCTGTAAGATAGTAACAGTACTCTATTAACCTTAAAGTTTTAATTGGATTTGGTGTTAAATTATAAACCTCATTTTGGCAGAGAGGTGAGATATAAACTAGACAAAGAAATACATTTTAAAAATCACAGTATTGTAAGTGAACTCTCCTGCTCAGCGGTGTTAGGAGGCAAGGCAGGATTTGCCCCTTCTCTCAGGCAGGTCCCACCCAGGGTCCCCCAGTGAAGATGCAGCCCTCCATTGACACCCAGCAACTCCAAGCGGAGCTCCTGATCCATTGGGGCCCTTCTCCTGCCGATCGATTATATCATAGTCTCCTTGATTAGCCATTAAGCTTGCTCTCCTAGTTGTTGCCTGAGAAGGGAGCAGCTCCTGAAGAGATGGAGGGCAGGAGCAAGTCTGAGCTTGTCCTTCCTCATGGAGGGCAGGGCAGGGCTGGCTAGGATGGGGCACCATTGACACTCGCTTTGTCCTTGTAGCTCTGTGTTTAACTTAGGTCAGCGATAAGCTGTGGATGAAAACATCAGCCACTGTTGGCGACAAGTGCACCCCCTACATTTGTGGACCTCTGGATGGGACTCTCTGGGTTCTGGTTTTTCCCCTAACTTTTATTCAGAATTCACAAGGAGGCAAATGTAGTAAAAGGTCCCTAGACATTCTTGTGGTAAATGGAAATAACTCAGCAGAGGTGAATTGAAAAACCCGGGAAGTGGATGTCATTGCTGTTGGTTGTTGCTGTGGCTGGCCTGCAAGGGCCCCACATTGTGGTGTGGTGTGTATCAGTACAAGCAGTGTGAGAAGAGGTGATTTTGGCCCAGACCTCGGTGGCAGAGTCTTCAGGGACAGTTGTACAGGTCCAGGGCTAGAGAGGTAAAGAATGCACATGAATATTCTTGTCCTCAATGAGAAAAGCTCTGTTGAAACATTCAGACACCACACGGGGAAATGGCCAGCTGCTGCAAAATGTAATCACATTTGGGGACAAACATTCTGGGCAGAAAACAGTGCAAAAAAAGTCTTGTGCAAAATATATTGTTTTCTGTGCAAAACATTTCCTTTTTATGCAAAAACCATGGGCGGGTTACACACCGCCATTTAGTACGTAATGAATACATACTAGGGTTAGGAAGGGGCGGTGCTTCCGCACCCCCCTAACCCTAGTACCTATTCTGTATGTACAATATGGCGGCGGCCGTTCCACACGGCCGCCGCCATATTTACGTATCGGACGCTGTGCGTCCGCACGTGTCGCGGTGTCTATGACGTTGCGAGTCCGCCCCTGGCACCTCACAACGTCATAGAGGCGCCGCTTAAAGAAGCTCCATTTTGGAGCTTCTTTTTCGGTCCGTGCGGGAGCCGCGCGGTGTGGCTGCTGCGGCTCCCGCACGGAGCAAACGGCGGCGGCGGTCTGTAACCCGCCATGTTTTTTGAAACAAATTGTTCTTAGAAAAGTTCCAGGATGTGAAAATTTACTTAAAGTATAGCACATATCTCATCTCCTCCAGCAGGGAGGAAGCTTCTGAAATTACTTATTTGTCCATGTGAAAACAAAATAAGCCAAGCTTTACATCCCAGGCACCACACTGCTCTCCCTCCCCATAAAATGAAGAGTGAGTGAAAGAAAGAAGGAAAGAAAGAAAGAAAGAACAAAAGAAAGGAAGGAAGGAAAGGAACAAAAAAATAGAAAAGCTTCTTTAAGGGTACAGTCAAAGACATATGTGTAAATATAAACTAGCCATCCTTCTAGAGGAAAGCTCTGCAAAGACTTAACACATAAGAAGTGTGTGGAGCACTGTTACTCCTTGTTTTAAGACTATTCTTATTCATGTGGTACTTGAATATTAATTGCTGCTCTTTTTTGTGCATCTTAGCCACTCTGGGAACACTTTTTAGGGTTAGAGAAGAAGAATTTAGGCCAGGATGCACTAATCCCAACTAGAGTAGACGCACTGGAAACCTAGTGTGTTTTAGTGGTTGTCATGTCCATAGCCCTGTGGGGCTCCACTCTGAAGATCACTGGCTGCAGTCCTGTATACACCGTGGTCGACCTCTGGCCCTTTAGAGCCCTTTCAGACTACACAGTTATGGCACTATAGTGCCACCTTAACCGCCATGGCTGCATCCTGTGGAATCCTGGGGTTGGTAGTTGTTGAGGAGGTGCCTGAGCTGACTTCTATATACTCATCCCTAAACTACAAATCCCAGGATTCCATAGGATGCCATAGCTGTTGGTGTGTAATTGTGTAGAGTAGAAGGCCACAGGAGGTGTTGGGCTCATACTTCCCATCAGCATGGCCAGGGCCAGTGGGGGCTGGAGCTGAGTGTTGTCTGGAGGACCACAGTTTCATCACGCCTGTTGTGTCCACTCAGTCCTGCCTCTTTTCCTCATGTTCTACCTAGCTGAATTTTTTAAACAGCATCAGCATTGGGAAGATGGCAAAGAAGGGCTAGAGAAACAGATTTTAAGTGTTGGTTTGCAGCTTTAGCATTTCTGCAGTAAACAATGCAATAAAGCTTGAACTGGGAGAAAATGTATGTCTAATTTAGCAGTTCTCATGTAGACATTTATGCCTGCTTATCGTAGGCAAGGTAAACAGCAGCTGCCCTGAGAATCTCTTACTGAGCATCATCAGCAGCAAAACAGAGAAAAATAGGAAAGTAGAAAAGCTTGCCTCACCAGCTCCCCCATTAAAACAGATTATAAATCTCGCCACCGAAATGGAAATCATAAGAAAGGTGGAGGATGGCGAAAGAAAGAAAGAAAAACAATCCCTGGATGAATGTTGGTCTTTTAAGGGGTCTCTAGAAGGTTCAAAATATTTTTGGTATTTATTCAAGACTTACTTGGTTGTTTCAACTTACATGTGCATTTTCTTAGTTTTAGATAAAACATTGGTTGAAACAAATTGAACATCTGTTGTTTTTTTTATTGGTATAGAAACCCATTCCTAATTTTCCCATGCTATTTCTGCCTCTGGTACCAATGTTTGTTGTTGTAGTTATTGTTGTTAAAGAAATAATGCCTCTAAAGACATCTACTTGGTTCACT
Organism: Sceloporus undulatus; assembly: GCF_019175285.1. Classification (NCBI taxonomy): domain Eukaryota; kingdom Metazoa; phylum Chordata; class Lepidosauria; order Squamata; family Phrynosomatidae; genus Sceloporus; species Sceloporus undulatus. The sequence goes on along the minus strand of NC_056527.1, from coordinate 146,862,319 downwards.
GAGCTATTCCTTTCATACATAAACAACAAGTATAATACAAAGAAAGTATTGCAGCCGGATGCCTTTATTGGTTTTCAGTGACAGAGCTGTACAAAAGGAAGGGGACAACCCAGCAGATCAGCTCACAAGGAATACACAGAGGACCCCTCCGAGGGGTCTTATTCATCCACTATTTTTCATAGTGCAATTTTTTTTAAAGATAGAGCACTCCCTCTGATAGTGAACTCTGGCAGCGAGAGCCAACAGCAGTGGAGTAGAATTGGGCTACTCAGGAGCACAATGGAGATGTCGGACGCTCAAGGGTGCTTCTTATTTTACAGGTGTACAGAATGTTTGTAGGATAAATCAGAAAGGTACCAACTGCTTTGAGACATCTGCTCAATTGCCTTCCTTCTCTTTTGGTGGAATAATTGTCTCCTTCCTTTTCTTCCAGCAGGCCAGTTTTAGCACAAAGGTGTACATGTACATTCATTTTGTAACTCGGGCTGAACAGACTGCCCCTTTCAGAACCGGATTGCGGTCGCAGCAACTACATGCCACAACCTCGATCCGGCCTTTTTGCGGCACAGAAAGAAACCACAAAAAGCAGCTCCTTTTTGCGCTGCAGAAAGGGTGCCATAGCCACCAGCTTTTCGGTGCTCCTTTGGTGCTGTGTCATCTGGACACAGCACCAGAGGAGCGCCATGATGCCACCCACTGTGCAATGGGGCACACGGCATCACGCGGGTGTGGGGGTGGAGTTGGGGCATGAGTCATGCGGACGCCACGCCCCTACTCTACCTCGTTGCCGGCCTTTATTGCTGGTCTGTCGAGGCTGTGTATCTCCTCATACAAACCTACCAGAGGTTTGTATGAAATTTCTGTTAGATGACCTGCATCCTTTTGGTAGACTCATTGGATCAGTGGAGGAATGGTGAGTCAATACTTGTGTAAATCCCTCTGATTCAGCGGATCTACTCTACTTCGGACGGACAATTGAGTTGAGGCCATTAGTTGTTTCCTATTGATTTGACTCAACCTGTCCTGGTGGTTGTTCCTATGAGTTCCTGTGAATTTCCTAAGGTGTGTAGCAATATTTTTGGAATAACTATAGCAGTGGGCTTAAATCTAACTTCATTCATGTTGTCTCTTGCTCTGGTCCAAAACATTTTTGTGAGTTTATATGTCTGTTGTATATGAATATAAATGCCTTCTTCACTTTGACATTTCTGGCATTTAGTTGTGTCGGTGATGTGTTAGAGAGACATGATTTTAAAGCAGTTCCCTTAAACTTTAAAATGCGGTTGGTCAAAAATATATATACCATGATATTGATTCCTTTAAATGGTTACATTTCTTGGACATGGCAAGGCTGAACTGATCATCTCCTGTTCAGAGGTGTTCATTATTGGTGAGGCCGAAGCTGAAAGGCAGAACTACCCCCCCATCCATGGGAGGCATCTGGGAGGTAGGCTCAGCCAGGCCAGGTCTGCTCCTTAAACATACTTGCAGACTTAGAGTTACGTTTGCTGTAGCCTTTGGATTTTAGTGGAGGAGCCAGTTTAGCTTAGTGGTTTGAGTGCTGGACTACAACTCCGGAGACTGGGTTCGATTCCCTGCTTGGCCATGAAACCCATTGGGTGACTTTGGGCAAATCACATTCTCCCAGCCACAGGGGAAGGCAATGGTAAACCTCCTCTGAACAAGTCCGGCCAAGAAACCCCCAAGATAAATACACTTTAGGGCAGCAGTTCCTAATCTGTGGGTTGTGACCCCTTTAGGGGTTGAAGAACCCTTTCACAAGGGTCACCTAAGACCATTGGAAAACACTTATTTCTGATGGTCTTAGGTAATAATTGTTTGGTTGAGGGTCACCACAATATGAGGGTTGTGGCATTAGGTGCCTTAGGGTCACCATAAGTCGGAAATGACTTGAAGGCACACAGCAACAAAAACAACAACAGCCAGGCTTGACTCTGTACTAGATTGCAGTCACTGAACACAAAAGGCATTTCCTGCAAACTTCAGCTCAGCTTTCTCCTAAGTAGATGTGCTTAGGATGGTAGCCAGAGGATTGGCACAGAGAGCCCAAACTGCAACCCCAGATAATTCAGTGGACCTTACTTTGAAGTCACAATAAACAAGGGGTTTAGCCATAATAGTTGGGCCTTATTGGCAGCCGATTAAGGACTGACCGCTTGAGTGGGTTGGGACCCGCTCCTAGGGTCAGGATTCTATTCCTGACCGGTTGCAGTGGAAGTGGTCCTGACTGTTGTTGGTTTTTTAATCTCACAAGGTATATGTCAAAGACAAGGTGCATAGGCAAATGTACAAACATAATACACTCATGTATATGCCGTCTTTTCCTGTATGTGTGTGTGTTTTCCTGACTGGGGAAACAGCCAAGACCTGCAAATGATCTGGACACCACACCCCCCCCCCCCCCATTTGTGGATTAAACGTCTAGACAGAAAGGTTGGGTCTGAATGGCAGCGACACCTCGACTGCCTGATTAGTGTCATTTAGGGCCACGTTGCAAAGTGCTCCTGCCGTTGCTGCACATTTGGGATTTAATCTCTCTGATTTCTGTTTTTATTTGAGATTTGTTAAAGCTTTTATGCTAATCGCTTTTGTGTCCAGACAGTTAAAACCTCCCCTGCACAGCCCAGCGGTCTGTGAGCTTTGGCTGCTTTGTGTGGGTTGTGTGGCTGTGGCACATACGGTGCAGTAGGAGGAGAAGGTGCCCTATGGATTGGGGCCGAGCATCTGTCACATTCCTGACCTTTTTGGAGTCAGTCCATGGTTTCATGAAGGGGCTGAAGAGGATGCTGCTTGTCCTAGTAGACAGCCATGTGGGGACTGACAAGGGCTTGGGATTGTGGGGTGCATACTCCCCCGGGAACATTGCATGGACCGACCCCACAGGAGGGAGCCATGAGGCAGCTTCTCAGAGGAGCCCAGAAGGAGGAGGAAGGGGACAAAGAGGGCTCTCACCCTACAGGGATCCCCTCATCCCCCACCCAGTGCCCTTGTGCTGGACTGTAATTTCTATCATCCACAGACAGCATGTGCAGTGGCTGTGCCAGGAATGAGTCGGGTTCATTGTGTAATTTGTATCTCACAGATTATAGCACGGGTGGGCAACTGTTGGGGGGGGGGGGGGGGCGGGCAGGAACCAAGTTTTCTACCACCCACTGTAGGCCGTAATACCCATTTTTCTCTTTTCTCCCCAAAATGGACACCAGAAGTGATGTTTCATTACTTCCTGTCACCCACTTTGGAAGGGAAACAGAAGGCTTTGAATGGTTTGGAGGTTGTGGGTGGCAGAGGGCTTCTTCTTCTTTCTGTTTTTCCCTTAGTATGTTTGTATGCATTGCAGGGCTTTGAGTACAACTCTCAATCACACTGGAAATAATTTAAAAATTTAGAAGTGTTGGGGACTTTGGGGTTCTGGTGGGAGGGACTTTAGGGACTGCAAAACTCACAGGCTTCAGTTTTTCCCACCTTGAAATAGAGTATAGCTAAAACTGATAGCAATGGTAAAGCAACCAGTGGTTTTATTATTATTAATGAATGCATTTTTGGGTTTAATGGAGCTTTGGGGAGTGCCAGAGTGGGGCTTATGGGTGCATGTGGGTCACACCGTTCCCACACCTGAGCTAACCAGTGAGGGAGGTACACTTGGACACATTTTGGGAACCCCAGAATGAAGTTCCCGCTGGGGGTTCCCCAGCAAGAGTTTTGTGAGGCATTTTATTGAACCAAAAGCCTCTCTAGGAGCTGGCCTGGATTTTGTGGTGGTGGACTTGCTGTGGAAGGACTGGAAGTGGCCCTGGCTGTTCTCTTTCCCAAATGCTGTGCCCAGAAGAGGACGCCAAATTGAATTTGAGGGGTCCAGAGAGCTTTCATTTGAGTTCTTGCATTTAAATAAGAGAAACTTAAGGCCCAAACCCAGTTATTAGCCCCAACTGGTGTTGACTCAATGAATCAATGAAACTTGCATTAGTGTTGATGTACCAAGTTCCCATTGATTCTAATATATATATATATATATATATATATATATATATATATATATATCAGTGCTTTTCTGATTTTAAAAACATGAGTGGTTTTCATCTGCCCTGGACTTGATCAGTTTTGAATATCCTATGACTTGGGCACCATGCTTGGTGGTTTTATCCTGGTGGCCGAGGTACTGAGAGATGGGCAAGCTGCCTCCTTCGTGTCTACCAGTCTGTCCAAACATAGGCACTTCCTCTTCTTCGGTTTACTTCTCCCCCAGAAAACCAGAGGCATAGACGATGAATTATTTCTCTAGTTTACTGAAAGAAACAAATCTCAGAAGAGCAAATGCCTGCATGTGTGGACAGCATGAAAAGCTCAGCCACTTCTGCTGTGGGAGGGAGCTGTGGCAACCAGCACCCTGCTCATAACCGATAAGCCAGAGGACCTGCAGGTTTTTGGATTCTTGCTGTGTTATCTGAGCAATTCCAGCGAATGCATCAGAAAGTAAATGTCAGAAAGATTCCTTTGCCTCCTGTTCAAAAGCTTCAGCTTCATGGATTTCAGAAAGCTAAAGGTTTGCACAAAAGTACACCAATGTGCTAGTTTCTCCTCCTCCTTCTCTGAATCTGCTCCTGTTTCTTTGCAAACATTTGCTGGTTGACTTGAGCTGAGACAGAAGATGGAAGAGGAAGAGAAATTCAAGGTGGAGGAGCCTTGCTGCAAGGTGGCTGGGAGGTCTGAAGGTGCAGAGGCCTCATACCCTTCACCCATTGTGTTAGGCAGTGAAAGGGGTGGCTTTCCCTGCCTTGTGTCTGTTGTGGGAAGGCTTGAGGAGGGAGTGGAGGGCTGGTTTGAGAGAGAGGCTGGACAGGCCGGTTACCTTGTCCTCGGGGTCACTTCGGAGGTGGCTGGGTGCCTTGTCCCAGGGTAAACTCCTGCCTGGCATGTGAAGGACGAGTTGCACACCCGCAGCCTGAATCTCTTGAGGAAGACCACCAACCAGTGTGCTTCTCTGCCCTTTACTGTGTGAACACCTGCGCAAGGGTCCAGCTTTAGTCACTGGGCAGTTTGGGAAGCCCAAAGATTGGTGGGATTGCAGGAGTCTGTGCTTTCACCTCTCTGGCTGCCTTTGTTACTTTCTTATTTTAATATTTCTTTCCCATCTTCTACCTAAAAATCTCAGGGTGGTGTACAGTAAAATCAATACAGCCAGCTTAAAACAATATAAATAATAAAAATTGTTTTGAAAGACTAGAAATGTATTAAACAATTTAACAAACCAAAAGGACATGGATTAAAGCCAGTTAACAATAATTTTAAAATAATTCAAAGCCCTATGCACATGTGGATCTGTATAAAACCATTGAGGCTGGAGAGACCAGTGCAAGTGCCAGCCAGGTCTCTGAAGGCAGGTTGTTCATATTTGGGGTGCCACAGCAGAAAAGGCCCTCTGCCACGTCTTCCCATGGGAGTGGTACAAACAAATGGGTGGCCTTCTTTCCATCAGACGGCAGAGATGTTGAAGGCCCAGGGTAGGGGGAGAAGGGGTCTTTTTCCTGAAGTCCTTTTTTCCCCCTTGGAAAAATGGAAAGATGGTGATGGGTTTTTCTTTTAAAATTATGAATGAAATATTTAAGAGAAGGTGTTGTATTTACTTTCCCCATGTTGTTTCTGCAAATGAAATAGCAGGTTGACAGATATAAGATAACTCTGTGTACAGTATCCGACATCACTGTAATTCCTAGTCTTGGTTTCCTTTTCTCATTTCTTTTTATGGGAGTGGAGGAGCCCGTTTTCCAGGGAAGGAGGTGATGGGGACAGGGTTGTGGTAGTGCCAGAGGCTGGAGACGGAGCCTGCGCTGATTGTGCCAGGGGTTTGGAGCTGAGAGCACCTCTGTGGCTCTGCACAGCTGGGCTGCAAAAGCAACATTGCCCATTGGGTTTGCTAGCACAGCTGACCCACCATCACATGGATCCTATTTCTGAGCGGTGAGGTGAGAGATGGGAGTCCTCAGCTGCAGCTAGGTCACGGATAGAGTCCTCCTGGCTGGTGTTGGTAGCCTTTGCCAGGCAAGGGGAGTATGGTGTTGGGTTGCAGCAGCTATATCCAGAGCTGGCCTCCCATTAGGTGCCAGGCAAGCGCCTACTGCTTCTCTTCACCCTCAGCCCCACCCATTCCCAAAAGCACTGCTGTATAGATCTGTATATAAAGCTATACAAATAATTCCCATACAAATGATTAATACTGGCCTTTATTTTTATTTTTCTCTAGCAAAACTGTACAATCGAAAGTGGACTGCATTTTGGTAAGTGGAACGGAAAGGCCAGGGCCTGTAACACTGATCTGGTTTCTGCCAGGGGATTAGAAGTGGATCAAGGCAGCCTCTGTCAGAAAGGGGTTTTCCCCATCTGCAGTATTCTGTCAGGCTCTGCAAAATCTCTCCACCACCTCCCCACCCCACAGGCGCACGTGGGAGGCTTGAAGGATGGAAGCTTTTACTTCCTAAGTGAGATTTAGTGGGCTTGTGTACATGTGTAAAGCAGCCTGAAAAGATGGGCTGAGTTTCTCAGCTTGGTTTGTTGCTGTCTTTCACCTCCATGGGTGAGCTAAGATTTCAGGCAGCGTTATACGTGAAGGAGTGGTCTTTTGAAGATGACACATGTAAACTGTGCTCTTGACTTCAAGATTGGCAGTGGGCAAGTGGTAGTCAATCTGGACCTCTCCCCTGGTCATTGGGTAGCCAGCTCTACTTGCAGGTACAGCAGTTCAGACCAAAGCCTTGAGTGGTCTGGGTGGTTTTTCTGGGGTTCTCCTTCCTTTTGATATCGGAGCAGCCATGAGGGTGAGCCCCAGGGAACTGGCTGCTGCGGCTGTTGTGGGGGGATTAGCATACCAGGTGCCGCTTCTTCCCATTTGCCCCACCGTGCCCCAGAGATGCCCTTTCCCCATCTTCCGGCTTCCTCCCAAGCTATAGAGGCATTTTGTGTTGCCAGCTGACTTGGAACCAAGCTAGGTGATTGCATGGAGATCCTGTTGCTTGAACTTACTTTAAACAGGTGGCTTTTGCCCAGGTGATCTGAAAGATTCTTTCCCCCAATTATGAGCCTGCTGGAGCCTTACAGTCATCAGGGAGTCCCTTCTCCCAGTCCCAGTCCCCTCATAGGCCCATCTGGTGGAGATACAGGATGGGGGGCTTCTTGATGGCTGTTCCCAGCCTATGGACCTCCCTCTGAGGAAGGGTTGATCCTTTCTATTGCCTTTTGCAATAAATAGATGTGCTGGTTTTTTAAAATAGGTAATATATGTGTAAACTTCCCTTCTCGATTGTAAGCCTGAGGGCAGGGAACCGTCTGACTAAAAAATTGATGTACAGCGCTGTGTAAACTTACAGCGCTTTATAAATAAAGGTTAATAATAATAATAATAATAATAAACTTACAGCGCTTTATAAATAAAGGTTAATAATAATAATAATATGCTTTATGTGTTTTTAATATTTTTATATTAATATTTCAGTTGGAGTTTCGGTTGTTTAACATTTTTAAATTTTTTGGACCACATACTGGTTTAGCTGGTTTTCAGTTGTATTACAGTGCGTCCTCGCCTTACGCGGGGGATCCGTTTCCGGATCACGCCGCGTAAGACGAATTCCGCCTATGCTCGAGCCCCATTGGAAACAATGGGGCTCGTGTGTGGCGGTGCGGGCGCATGCGCCCATTCAATTGAATGGGACGCTCCGCCCCGCGTGCGCCCCGCGGCTTGAGCGCGTGTGCTCAAGGCCGCGTAAGGCGCGGGCGCACTGTATAAGCTGCTTTGGGCTGCATAAGGGGAGAAAAGCGGATATACATTAAATAAGTAATTGGTCTGCCTTGCTGTCACTGGAAAATTTATTTATTTCATTTTTTTATTTCAAGGATTTAAACCCCACCTTTCCTTCACAATGGGATTCCAGGCGGGCGAAGAGAGCGATTCTGTGGGAGGGAGCTGGCACAGAGGGAGCTAGCAGGGGGATATGTGCTTGTGCCATGTGGGGAGAGGAAGGGGCAGCAGGCCCAGAGGCAGTGCATTTGTATGTTGGGGAGGTTAGAAGAAGATAGCCTCTTGCCCTCAGTTATTTCTTTGTGTAGATGTCTTAAAGCATGCAGGTAACCAGAAATATAAAGACAACTATTAGCTGTGACCATCATGTTTCACTGTGTTTATGTTCTACCCCCTCCCCCTTTTTAATACCTCTGTGTTTAGCAAGAAGTTGAGAAGTTTACAGATTTACAGAAACTCTACCTCTACCTTCAACTGCCTTCTGGTCCCAGCAATGGAGAAAAAAGGTACGTGTGCCAAAAGGCACCAGTGTGGCAGGTGCAGGGAGGATGGCTGGACTCTGGTCCCTCTGCCCCCCCCCCCCCCGATGTAAAACTTGATGGATTAGTCAGTGGTGCCCCATTTAATCAGGAGAGGTGTAAGGTAGAGCTACAAATCTTTGTGTGTGGGATTGTTTGTTTAATGTGAAGTCGAAGGCTTTCACAGCTGGAATCCATAGTTTCTTCTTCGTGGTCTCTGCGAATCATACAAATGGGTTTCACTGCGCCTGCGCAGTGCTGTTCGGAAACTTCTGGAATCACTGGGAAAAGTTTACTTTGCAACATATAGAAACTTTTTGGCAGTAACTCCGCCCACCCGTTATAAGGCCCCTGCCATCCCGCTCTTTTCCCCAATTCCTTTTTTCCGCCGCGCTAGCTGCTTCAGGGAATTTTGCTCGCTTTAGCTTGCATTTGGAATCACTTTCGCTTTTAGACCTCGGACCGTCTCTTGACCATTCTTTGTCTCCCGCCCCTGGTAACTTCGAACTCTCGGACTGTTGACCTCGTTTCTGGACTTTCCCTTTCATCTTGTCGACTTCGGAAAATGCCTGCTCCATTTAAGAAGTGTGATGTCTGCGGGGGCAAGTTGCCCGTCCAGGACCCACACTCCTCCTGCCTCCTCTGCTTGGGCAAGGAACATGACACGAAGGCTTGCCCGCTCTGCAAGTCCCTTTCATCCCAGGCTCGCAAGAACCGTGAGTCCTGGCTGACCTCGGCCATTGCTCTGAGCAAGGTTCAGGAGGGAGGCCCCCGTCCATCATCGGCTCCTTCGGCTCCGCCGCCTGCCTCATCTTCCCAGGCGAGTGTCTCCAGCGTGTTGTCTGCCCCGCCGATGGCAGGTTCGTCCACCACCACCGATGTGGCCCGTGGTTCACAAAAACCCAGTGCCACCGACAAGCCCTCCAAGCACCCCCACAAGCAATCGGGGTCTGAGGGTACCGAGCCCAAGGCAAAACCCGGGAGAAAGCCATCCCCGGAGGGCTCGCGCGCGAAGGATCGCGCGGAGGCCTCGTCGGTCCCGACTCCATCCTCCAAGGCCTCGTTGAAGCCATCTCGACACGCCTCCGAGCTGCCTGAGAAGGCTGCACCGGTGGAGAAGGCTAAGACATCTAAGCCTCAATCCACAGGAGCTGTCGTCCTGCTGGACCTGCCGGACAACCCGTTCTTCCCTCCCGAGGACCGGGTCGAGACACCACGGTCGTCCAAAAAGAGGCACCACAAGGACGCAACGGAGGGCTCCGCACCAAAGAGGTCTAAGTCTTCCAAGGACCACACCAGGTCGGAGGTTTCCTCCAAGGGAAAGGAGCGCGCCTCCCACAAGCAGCGCTCTCCGACAAAGAAGGCTCCAATACCAACCTCTTCGCGCCCTGATGCCTTGTCCACCTTGCATGCGGCCACCCTCCTGGACACACCGCTACCGTCAACGGTCGACTTTGCCCGCGCCAATGCGGAGGCAGCTGACCTCCCTCGGAGATTGTCACCCTCACCTTCCATCCACTCGGAGGTCGACGAACCGACGGAGAGGGACACTGACATGTTTTTTGAACCCGATTCCGGGAGATACTACATGTCAGTGCCGAGGGAGACTGCCTTCAGGGAGTTCACCCGGCTCAACCTACGCCCGGTCGCTCCCCAAGATGACGAGCCTGCCCCTTCCCATGCGACGGCCTCAGCCTCTGCACCGCGCCGCTCCCTGTCAGAGCTACCACCCTTGCAGATCCCGGCGCGCTCGGCGACTCGAGTCAGGGTCCCGGACATCCCGCTCAACTCTGACACCGACTCTGAAGGGGAGCCCTTGCTGCCGTCGGGAGAGCCCTCCGACGACGACGACACCTCCATCCAGGCGTCTCCACAGCAGATGCACCACCCGGAGCCTTCCTCTCCCACGGATGATGTGCGCTCTTTTAACGAGCACATCATTAAGATGGCAAGCGCCCTTGACATTGAGCTCTCCTACCCCGAGGAGGAGGCTCGGGACCTTGTGGAACGTTGGGTGCATGGCCGGGTGCCTACGCCTCCCTCCATCCCGTTGTTGCCCTCCATTGAGTCCATTGTCCGGAGGTCGTGGGATGCGCCAGCTTCCCTTGTCGGATCCTCGAGGAAGATCGAGTCCCTCTACCGGATCTCCCCGTCGAGTTGCTCTTGGTTAGCCGATCACCCCAAGCAGAACTCGGCGATTGTAGAAGGGGCTCAGCAAGGCTTCGTCCCCAAGCAGGCAACTTCCCCAGTCGACTGGGAAGCTAAGAAGGTTGATGGTCTGGCCAAGAAGGCCTACTCGGCGGCGGCCCTCGCAGTCAAGGCCATCAACTATAACGCCTGCATGGGGGCGTACATCCAGACTCTCATGGAGGGGATCTCGCCACTCGTCCCGGACGTCCCAGACGAAACCCAGCGACGCCCGGTAGAGATCCGTGATGAGGCCCATTCGATCGGCAGCTGGCTCATCACCGCCTCCAGAAACGTGGCTGACTGTGCGGGACGGGCGATGTCGGCTTCGTTGGCTCTGCGCCGGCATGCGTGGCTGAGGGGTTCGGACCTCAATGCCAACGTCAAGTCAGCCATAGAGGACATGCCCCTGGATGGTAGCGGCCTCTTCCACGCCGAGACCGACGAGCGCCTGAACCGCAAGTTCAGAATGAAGGCGGCGGCGAAGAAGCACGGGATGTCATCGGCTCCCATCTCGCCCTTCAGAAAGAGGCTGTGCCCCTGGCAGCCGCAAGGTCAGTCACAGGGGACCTTCCAACAAGACCGGCAACCTCAGCAGCAGGGCTCCCAGAGACGCCGGTACCCCTCTCAGTCCTCCTCCTCCTCTGGCCGTCACAACTTTCCTTCCCGGTACCGAAAGTCCCGCCGGCAGGATACCGACCAGGGGAAGAAGAGAGCCTGAAGGGTTGCAGCGCGCTTCGTCTCTCCTTCCCTTTTCTTTTTGGACATTTTGAGGCCCTTTGTTAACACCTGGGCCTCTATAACATCGGACTCGTGGGTCCTCAACATCGTCCGTAGGGGTTATGCCCTCGAGTTCCAAGAGCTCCCCCCAACCGGAGCCTTCATGTCCACTCACCCCTCGGACACCCTTCTCGACGAAGTGCGCACTTTGCTGGACAAGGGGGCAATCTCCCCTTTACCACCTGAGCAGTGCTCCAGGGCCTTTTTCTCCGGGTACTTCACGGTACCGAAGGCGGATGGGGGCATCAGACCAATTTTGGATCTGAGGGGACTGAACCTTTTCCTTGAATACTGTCGGTTCCGGATGGTAACCTTGGCCTCTATTCTACCGCTTCTCCACCAGGGCCTGTGGTTCGCGATGGTCGACTTGAAGGATCCCTACTTCCACATCGGAATTCGGGAGTCCCACCGGAGATTCCTCGCCTTCGCCGTCAGCTCCACCGCGTACCACTACGACGTGCTCCCCTTTGGTCTTGCCACGGCTCCGAGGGTCTTCACGAAGTGTATGGCTCCGGTGGTGGCATACCTTCATCAGAGGGGCTACAGAGTCTTCCCGTACCTGGATGACTGGTTGTTTGCCGCCGATTCACAGCACGAGCTCCGAGAGACGGTCTCATTCGCCTGGCACCTTTTGGACTCCCTCGGACTGGTCATCAACGAAGAGAAGTCCCACTTCACTCTGACCAGACAGGCCAAGTTCATTGGAGCCATCCTCGACTCTGAAAGATGCTCCGCCTTTCTCCCTCCGGACCGTTTCCAGGCGTTAGTGGCATCGCTGAGGCCTTGCATCTCTCACAGAAGAGTGAGGGCCAGAGACGTCCAAGTGGCGCTGGGCCACATGGCGTCGACGACGTTCGTGACGCCGTGGGCAAGGCTTCGCCTCCGACCACTGCAGTCCTGGTTCCTCTCAGTCTTCTCTCCGATGGAGGACCCTCCGTCCAAGTGGCTCACGGTACCGAGACCGGTGTCCACTTTACTGAGATGGTGGCTGGACGGCCTCAATGTCTGCATCGGGATGCCCTTCCATCAACCTCAGCCTCAATTGACTTTGACAGCCGATGCTTCCCTGGAGGGTTGGGGCGCCCACCTGCTTGACCTGGTCATCAAGGACAAGTGGTCGTCCCAGGACAAACGTCTCCACATCAATGCTTTGGAGATGCTCGCTGTCGAAAAGGCTCTGAGGGCATTCGAGTTCGCTGTCGCAGGCAAGGTGGTCCTCCTGAGGATGGACAACACTACCGTGATGTATTACATCAACAAGCAAGGAGGCACCAGATCCAAGACTCTGCTCGAGATCACTCTTCGCATCTGGGACTGGTGCATCCGGAGAAAGGTGCTCCTCCAGGCGATTCACCTTCCAGGAGAGGACAACGAGTTGGCAGACCGCTTAAGCAGATCCCCTTCGGTGTGCCACGAATGGAGGCTCCATCCGGAGACGGTCAGCGACCTGTTCGAGCGGTGGGGAACCCCCCGGATCGACCTCTTCGCGACCGATTGGAACAGCCACTGTCTCCAGTTCTGCTCCAGGAGGCAAATGGACGGATCTCTCGGAGACACGTTCGCCTTCCTTTGGACGGGAGAGCTGCTTTACACCTTTCCTCCCTTCCCTCTCATCATCAGGGTGGTGTCCAAGATGACGACGGACCGTTCGGATGCGATCCTGATCTCCCCGTGGTGGCCGAGACAGCCCTAGTTCGCATCCTTTCTCCACCTCTCCAAGAGATGCTTCCTCCGCCTCGACTTCCGTCCCGACCTGTTGTCGATCCAGGACGGCCGGATTCTGCACCCGGACATCGAAAGCCTGCCGCTGGTGGCCTGGAGGATACAGCCCTAGCCTCACTGCCGGAGGCGGTGAGGACGGTGATCCTGGCTGCGAGGAAACCTTCCACCCAGCGATCCTATGCCCTGAAATGGAGGAGGTTTAGCCTCTTCCTTGATCGAAAGGGCTTGTCTCCTGCTCAGGTGTCCACTCCAGTGGTGCTGGAGTTTTTGATGGCACTTTTGGATGAGGGGCTGTGCCACAAGTGCTATCTATCTGCCATTTGTGCCAAGTACCAATTTGGGGGGAGGGCTTCCTTTTTCAGGGATCCCTTGGTGAAAGGGTTCCTTAAGGGATGTGCCAACTTGCATCCTCCTGTGTTGGTACCGGCGCCGGCTTGGAGCTTGGAGGCGGTACTGTCCGCGCTCCAGTCCAAGCCCTTTGAGCCAATGGCCACAGCGGACTTGAGACTACTGACTTGGAAAACCGCTTTTCTGGTGGCCATCCCCTCTGCCCGCCGTGCGGGCGAACTCTGTGCCTTGCGGAGGGACCAGCCCTTCCTGAGGTTTCACAAGGACAAGGTGATCCTTTGGACAGACATTACTTTCTTGCCTAAGGTTGTGTCTGCTTTCCACATGTGCCAGGACATTGTGTTGCCTACCCTCGCTTCCAATCCGACTTCGGATGTGGAGCGAAGCCTGCACTCTCTTGATGTCAGGAGAGCGCTGGCGTTTTACCTGGACAGAACTGCTGCCTCCAGTCGGTCCAAGAGACTTTTCCAATGCTCTTTTTATGATTCAAGGTGTTTATTATTACAATAAATATACCTTTGGTTTACCATAGCTTTGGTTTCAGGACACTCCCTCCGCCGTATACCTAAGCTTGTCAGTCTAAACCCATTTGTATGATTTGCAGAGACCACGAAGAAGAAGGACAGGTTGCTTACCTGTAACAGTATTTCTTTGAGTGGTCATCTGCGAATACATACAAATCCCACCCGTCCATCCCCTCAGTGTCCTGCTCTTATTGGCTCTTTCCATTGCCTGCTTGGCGGAAAAATTGCGGAACTGGGGAAAAGAGCGGGAAGGCAGGGGCCTTATAACGGGTGGGCAGAGTTACCGCCAAAAAGTTTCTATATGTTGCAAAGTAAACTTTGCCCAGTGATTCCAGAAGTTTCCGAACAGCACTGCGCAGGCGCAGTGAAACCCATTTGTATGTATTCGCAGATGACCACTCGAAGAAATACTGTTACAGGTAAGCAACCTGTCCTTTTTGTGAGGTTTTCAGGCTATGTGGCCATGTTCTGTTTGTTTGTTTCAAAAGCCAGCTAAGCTTTCTAAACTTTTCCAAAGCCTCCCTACCTTTCCAGAGAGCCTTGTACTGAATATCCTGTTAATAGCATTGCTGTTGTGGTTGTTGATGAGATAAAACCTCTGAATTGGTGAGGAGCCCTCCATGTATTGCCTTTTCTTCCTCCTCCTCGGCTCAGTGATCAGCTGTCGGTGTCATCCAGCCGCGCCCAACAGGTGCATGCCTTCTCCTGGATCCGGAACACCTTAGAGGAGCATCCCGAGACGTCCCTCCCAAAGCAGGAGGTCTATGATGAGTACAAGTGAGTTTTGCTCCCAAAGATCTAGCCCATGGTTGCTTGCTCAGGGTACCAGATGCTGGGTTATTTGGGGTGGGTAGGTGGGGTGGCAAGTGGTTTAGTGTAGTGGTGTAGTAGTTTGAGTGTTGGACTATCCATGCGGTGACCTCGGGCAAGTCACACTCTCTTAGCCTCAGGGGAAGGCAAAGGCAACCCCCCTCCCCTTTGAATTAATCTGGCCAAAAAAACCAGTGTCGGAATCCAGAGTCAACTTGAAAGCCCGTAACAATAGTGTTTGTAGTGTGAGGCCTGGTAGAGAATCATAGAAGCGTAGAGTTGGAAGAGACCCCAAGGGCCATCCAGTCCAACCCCCTTCTGCCATGCAGGAACTCCCAGTCAAAGCACCCCTGACAGATGGCCATTCAGCCTCTGCTTAAAGACCTCCAAGGAGGAAGACTCCACCACACTCCGAGGGAGTGTGTTCCACTGCCGAACAGCCCTTACTGTCAGGAAGTTCCTCCTAATGTTGAGGTGGAATCTCTTTTCCTGCAGCTTGCATCCATTCCTCCGGGTCCTAGTCTGTGGAGCAGCAGAAAACAAGCTTGCTCCCTCCTCAATATGGTAGCATGGGTACTTTGGAGTTTGATACTTTGGTCAAAGACTGGACTGAACATGGAGGAGGGAGTTAGACAGGTTGGAACCGGGAACTTCCATTTAAAAGTCTAAAAATATAATAAACATGTTAAAAGAAGACAGTCAAAAACTGATTAAAATATTTCAAAACATTTCAAAAGCATGCCCGTACACAGATTTGTATTTAGCTAGTTAGGCTCTGAAGGCTTTAGCAAACAAACATTTTTTCACTTGGCACCAGGATGATGGCTGCGTTGGTTTTGATCAGATCTCTGATGGGAGAAAGTCTGTAGTGAAGAGATCACAGCAAAGAAGGCTCAGCATGGCGTTCCAGCTCTCCAAGACTCAGTACCAGTCTCTAATGTGTTCTGCTTTGGTTCTTCTTTTTGTTTCAGGAGCTATTGTGACAATCTTGGCTACCACCCATTAAGTGCTGCTGATTTTGGGAAGATCATGAAAAATGTCTTTCCCAACATGAAGGCTCGACGCCTGGGCACACGAGGCAAATCGAAATATCCTTTATAAATATGTCTCTTCAGATAACACACACCCTACTCTCTCTCACCATCTATTTCACTTTCTATAAGTTACCTGTGGGAGTGGGTTTGGTTTGAATGGGCCAGATTGTCATTCTCCCTTCCCCCCTCAATCACACATAGACAGCTGAGATTTCTGTTCCTCAAATACTTGCTTTTATTAACAATGTCCAACCTGTTTTGCATCTATTTGCACCTTAATTTTCCAGATTACATATTGCTATAGTGGACTTCGGAAGAAAGCATTTGTGCAGATGCCAACGCTTCCCAATCTGGACTTCCATAAAACAGGAGATGGGGTAATATATACAATTCCCTCCAGCCCACCCTCAGAACATTTGTACCAGTGTGTTGTGCTGTTGACCGTGCCTCAGTCATGTAGAGATGCAGGCTGCAGGTTAGTTAGGATCATAGTCTGGAAAGTTATTTCTGGTGCTACATCTTTTGGTTATTGCCAACAAGAGCAGACCCACTGAATAAATGAGAAGTTCTTAAGTCAGTGGATCGAACTGTTTTTATCTAACAGGCACTAATAGCTAGGTTTAGGCCTTAAAAAGCAATTAGTTACAGGCCCAAAGACCTCAACAACCTACTTATGATTATAGTTGCATTTCTATAGTGTAACCCTTTTTTTATCCAGAAGAAATTAATATAAACCTTTCAGGATACTTAAAGAAAATCATAATACCAAACCTGGAACCAAGCCCAGGTACATATGGCAGCCCCACTGTAATTACAAGTAGCTAATTCAATGGAGGGAGTGTGGTATAATGCCTGAGTGTTGGACCAAGCCCCTGGGAGACCAGGGTTCAAAGTCTCACTCAGTCATGGAAACCCATTGAGTGACTTTGGGCAAGTCACACTCTCCAGCCTCAGAGGTAAATCCTCTCTGGAGGAATCTGTTCAAGGAAATCTGTCCATGCTGTTCTCCTTAGGTCACCATACATCCAAAATGACTTGAAAGTATACAGCAGCAACACAGCCCATTGTTTATAATAGGTTACATCTGAGCTCTTGTTAGAACAAAACACTTTTAAGTAAGCTGATACACCCTGCAGTTCAGACTCGAGGATTTTTGTGTTTCCTTTTTTAGTGTTTTGAAATGAAGACTCTTAATAATAATAATAATAATAATAATAAAATTTTTATTTTTATACCGCCCTTCCATAGATCAGGGCGGTTCACAGCAAATATCAATAAAACACAACATATACATTCAGGTTAAAACAATTACACAGCAGCAAAATAAAACAGAATAAAACCCGCGTTAGCCAGTCCTCTTTGCCACAGAAGAGGAAGGGAGCCCCACTGGACTTTGGTCGGGGAATGCCATCTGAAATAGAAAGGTTTTTAGGTCCTTTCTAAATTGGGCCAGGGAGGTGGCCGAGCGGAGCTCTGTGGGCAGCGTGTTCCAAAGGGCCGGGGCGGCGATGGAAAAAGTCTTCCTCGTGGTAGAGGTCAACCCAGCCCCTGGCACCCTAAGTAATTGCTGCCCAGATGTTCTGAGGGTGCGGGACGGAATGTACGGGGAGAGGCGGTCCTTCAGGTATCCTGGGCCCAAGCCATTTAGGGCTTTATAGGTCATTACCAACACCTTATATTGTGCCCGGAAGCGAATAGGCAGCCAATGCAAGTCTTTAAGCATCGGTGAAATATGGCTGGCCCTGGAAGTTCCAGTGACCAGCCTGGCTGCCATATTCTGTACCATTTGTAGCTTCCGGGTTTGGTATAAGGGTTGCCCCATGTAGAGTGCGTTGCAGAAATCCAATCTCGAGGTTACCAGAGCATGTACTACCGTTTCAAGGTCCCTCTGGGCCAGGTATGGGCACAGCTGGCGAATGAGCCGAAGCTGATAACAGGTGTTCTTGACCATCGCATTCACCTGAGCAGTCAGGTGAAGCGACGAGTCAAGAAGCACCCCCAGACTGCGCACGGAGTCCTTCACAGGGAGCGTGACCCCATTCAGGACAGGTGGAACTACCGCCATTCCTGGACCAGGGGAACCTATCACCAGTACAGTACCTCCGTTTTCTCTGGATTCAATTTGAGTCGGTTTTCCCTCATCCAGCCCATTACTGACTCCAGACAGGCCACGAGAGGAGAGACGCCATCCTCAGTCACTGCATCAGTCGGAGACATAGAGAAGACTATTTGGGTGTCATCAGCATACTGATAACCCCGCGCCCCATGTCTCCGGATGATCTCTCCCAGCGGTTTCATGTAAATGTTAAATAGCATGGGAGACAGAATGGCTCCTTGAGGGACCCCAGTTATAAGGGCCCTCTCATCGGAGCAGGGCCCTCTCATCGGAGGGCTCATCTTACCAAGCTTTTCATGGTTGTAGCAGATGGGGAGAAGGAGCAATATTTTTTTTAAAAGGGACAGACCATAAAAGAAAGACTTTCTTTCCTGATATGTGAATTGATTACATCTTCCAAGAGGCTGGATTTCACTTGTTAAAGACATGTGTCTGCCTGTTTATTGCTGTGTGTGTGTGTGTGTGTGTGTGTGTGCCAGAACTTCTCCAGTCCTGCCTGCTTGCTGTGTAGGTGTATGTACAGACATCTGCACTGAACCAAAAATTGCAGGGAACTTTCAGCTTCTTCAGATGGGAAAAGCCACTCATCCAAGACTTGGGAAAACACCAAGCTGTGGCCTCTCGGGGGATGGCTGTAGTACCTCCTTTGGCCTTGTGGCTGGTGCTGGCCATGGCTGCTGAAAACCTCCCTTTCACTTTGGTTTCAGCTGGATGGGACGGAGTCTTCTGGACACCTGCAGAGTGCGGACGAGGAGGTGGTCTCGGCCGCCTGCCAGCTGGTGTGCGAGTGGGCCCAAAAGGTCCTCAGCCAGCCCTTTGACACGGTCCTGGATTTGTCCCGTTTCTTGGTGAAGAGCCACTATATTGGCACAAAATCGATGGCTGCTTTGACAGTAATGGCAGGGGCCCCAGCAGGTGAGGCTTTGCCCATTTCCCAGGGTGATGTGTTTCTGGTAAGAGAAGAGTTCCCCCCCCCCCCATCAAAATTGAGCATTGCTTTGGGAGGGGGTACAGGTCTGGGACTTGTAGTCCTAAAAATAAACTCTTGAACTTTGGTATGAACCAAATCCCACTGATTATAGTTAGGGCAGCACACCTTACCTGTGGTCATCTACCCCTCCACCCCCACCTTTGCCTTTTGCCTCCCAGGAATCAAAGGGATCCCACCGCCTTCTGCTTTCATCCCTACTGCGGAGAGCCATTCCTTCCAGCCCCAGATGAAGACCCTGCCCTCCCCCATTGATGCCAAGCAGCAGCTGCAGCGCAAGATCCAGAAGAAGCAGCAAGAGCAGAAACTCCAGTCGCCTTTGCCCGGAGAGTCCCCCAGCAAGAAGGCTGAGGGCACTGCCGGTCACGGGGTGGCAGCAGCAAGCCTTTCGAATGGCAGCCCAGCCATCTTGTCTCCTCAGCCCATTGGCATCGTCGTGGCTGCTGTTCCCAGCCCCATCACGGTACGCAGGTTGGGAAGCTCTGCGTTTCTCTTGCCTGGGACCAAAGTGGCTTGTTAATTTTTTATTACACTCTATTTGATTGAGAGAGAAAAGGTGTTGATCAGGGAATGGCATGAATCCTCAGAAATTCTTGTCAAAATGTCATTAAAAATAACTTTTGACAAAAGGAAAAAAGTTACTTATTGCACCGGTGAAGGAACTGTCTTGCTATTCTTTTGTGCTACTCTTAAAATATGACCTCACTAGTCTGTTTTTACTCTTGTTGAAGTAATTACATTGTGCGACAAGTTACTTGTTATACAGGCTTGAAGCCTTCACAATCTTTGTTTGTGTGTTTGTTTGTATCCCACCTTTCTTTTGACTTAGGATCTAAAGTGGCTTACAAATATTGCTGGGTGGCATGTGGTTGATTGCGCAGCAGCTAGTAATGGCTGCCTAGAAAGTGCTGGGGGTCAGCTGGGCATACCTAACTAGGGGAAGTTGGCCTGTTGGGCATCCCGGTCCTGAGCTGTTTGGGGCACTGCACCTTACTAACAACGCTTCATATGTGTCTCAGCAGATGAACAGTTAGAAAGAGAGGGATCTTTAGAGATTTTGTGAGGAGGATTAGTAGGGAGGAGAAGGAGGAAGCCAGAGTGGAGCAGTCATTCCAGAGAGAATTTGGAAAAAAGTCAAACAGATGGTTCTAGGAGTTTGGATCTGAAAGTGGGATATATATACTCTTATAAGTGTATTTTAACTGTAGGTTTATGTGTTTTTAATCGTAGTTTATATTTTAACATGCTGTACCAAGCCTTCAGGAGAGGCCCAGAGAGGGAGGGAGGGAGGGAATGAATAAATGAATGAATGAATGAATAAATATTGGAGTCAAGGAAGGTGTATCTTTTCTTTGAGAATGGAGTAAAGGGAAGTGTAATAGGCCTCTCTGAAAGGGGGTGATAAGCATGCAGTCATGAAATGGGAGATAGCGGGGACCACAAGCAGCAGGAGGGAGCGGCCTACCCCTCTTCTGCAGCAGGAATTTGCTTCATTGGGCTGGTTCTACTATCTTTTTTCCTGATTAAATGAACCTGTTTTCCACTCCCCAAAACAGGTGCCAAGGACCCGGCAGCTGGTGACTTCGCCTAGTCCCGTGGGCTCATCTGATGGCAAAGTCCTTCCACTCAATGTCCAAGTGGTCACTCAGCATATGCAGTCGGTCAAGCAGTCACCAAAGACCCCTCAGAATGTTCCCGCCAGCCCTGTGGGTGACCGTTCTGCCCGCCATCGCTATCCCCAGATCCTGCCCAAGCCGGCCAGCAGCAGCGCGCTCACCATCCGCTCCCCAACAACAGTGCTGTTCACAAGCAGCCCAATCAAGACTGTGGTTCCTGCGCAGCACATGAATGTGGTCAAGATGACCACCATCTCGCTCACTCCGAGCAGCAGTAGCACACCAGTCAAACATTCAGCTCCAGTTACAAGTTCAGGCACTCCTGAAGAGTTGAGGACTGTCCCACAGATTAAGAATGGGTCTGTTGTTTCCCTTCAGTCTCCAGGATCCAAAGCCAGTGGTGGAGGCTTAGCTGCTGCAGCATCATTAATAGAAGTCAAGATGGAGCCGGAGGTGGCATTAGACGAGAGTCTGTTGCAGAGCCAAGAGAACCCAGATGCTGCTAAAGCTGTAAAAGTTGTCCCAAGTGTGTCTGTTGGTCAGCAGAGGAGAGAGGAAGCAGAGCCCTGGAAAGTTCAGGCCGAAGAGGGTCTTGGAGAAGCCAAAGGCCTTCAGGGCTGTGAGCTTAGAGCAGAGGATTCGGGGAAGAAATGTCTGTCCCAGCCCAGTGAACTGCTTCCGGCCACTCCACCAAGGGCCAGTCTAAGCACATTCCCGGCCTTGCTGGTGACTCAGAACTTGTCTGGCCCCAGCATGAGCTCGCCTCCCAGTAATGACAAACTGTACACAAAAAGCCCAAGGAAGAGGCTGCCTTCTATCTTTGAAGACACTCAGGGGCCTCCAGTCAAGAAGCTCTCAGTGGGGCAGGTCCCTGCGGTGAGTGCAGAAGCCCCCAAAGCCAGCGGCATCAAGAAAGTGTCACCGAGGGTGGTGACTCTGGCTAAGAGCGATGGTCCAGCCACTGTCTTGCAGGTGCCTGGCAAGGTCATGATCAAAGTCCATTCAGCCTCCTCAAGCAACTTGGTGACCTCCTGTCCCCTGGATGCCGATATCCTTATCAGGACTGGCAGCGCTGCTCTTGGGCAGCAGCTGGCAGCTGCTACATCTCCGGACGTCAAAGTCAAGTTGGAAGGAAATGTCTTTGTCTTAGAAAATGCCTCTAAGGCAGATGGCAGCTTTAACTCCAACGTGTGGCAGCATCTCACAAAAACCTCCACATTTACACCTCTGAACTGCGAGCAGCCGCAGATGCCTCAGCAGCCACAGTCCAAACAGCCATCACTGTCACTGCAGGAGGAAGAAGAGGAGGAGGAGGAGGAGGAGGAGATCAGTGTTATGACCCTTGTGGGACACACTGGCACCGAGAACTTGCCAAAGTCAGTCTGGGAGCCAGTGCACTTTGAAGGACTCCAGCCACAGCCAGCAGCCCCACTGCAACAGTCCCAGCAGTCTCAGCTGCAGCTGCAGCAGGAGGAAGAGGGAGTGGCTGCGTATGGCCAGCCGCTGCAGAGCCAGGGCCACAATCCTCCCTCGCTTGAGCAGCAGCTCCAGGAACAGGCTTCTGGTCAGTTGGTTCTGCAGCCAGAGCTTAAAGAATTTGAGGAGGCGGCCTCCCAGTCTGAGAACTTCTTCTCGTTTGACGACGACCTGACGCAGGACAGCATTGTGGAGGAACTCGTGCTGATGGAGGAGCAGATGTCCATGGGAAACTCCCACCTGTATGGAACCTCCCTGGGCATGGCCCTTCAGAACCAAGGGGCCTCTGCGCAGGTGGCAGCCATGCCCTCTGCCCACACAGGCAGCAGCCACTTCTACCACCTCATCCACAACCGTGGCACTCCCGTTCATACCCCCACGCCCACCCCTACTCCCACACCCACACCCACACCCACATCGGAAATCATCGCCAGCTCGCAAGGTGTGTCGCGGGAGAGTCCATGCTCCAGGATAGCCCAGACGACCCCTGTCGACAGCGCTCTTGGAAGCAGCCGGCACACACCCATCGGCACGCCACATTCCAACTGCAGCAGCAGTGTCCCCCCGAGCCCCGTGGAGTGCCGGAACCCCTTTGCTTTCACGCCTATCAGCTCCAGCATGGCCTACCATGATGCCAGCATAATCTCCAGTAGCCCAGTGAAACCCATGCAGCGGCCAATGGCCACCCACCCCGACAAGACCAAGCTGGAGTGGATGAATGCCGGCTACGGAGGCATGAGCCACCCCTCGGTCTCTAGCCACGGCATTCTCCCGAGCTACCAGGAGTTGGTGGAGGACCGCTTCAGGAAGCCGCATGCCTTTGCCGTCCCTGGCCAGTCATACCAGTCTCAGGCACGACACCATGATATGCATTTTGGCCGCGTGACCCCCGTCTCGCCCGTCAGCAGCAGCAGCAACAACAGTGGCAACAAGCAAGAAGGTTTTGCTGTCCCTGCTCCTCTCGACAACAAAGGAGCCGGTTCCTCTCATAACATCAATTTCCGGTGCCGGAGTGTCAGTCCCGCCGTGCACCGCCAGCGCAATCTGAGCGGGAACACAGCCTGCCCTGTTACCAGTGTGTTGCACTCTGGTGTGACTTCGACAACGCCGACACCATTCGGGAGCCCCATGCCGCCAGAGACCCACAGCCCCTTTGCAAACCCCATCACAGACACCAGTGCCAATGCCCTTGCCCAGAGGAGCCAGTCCGTCCCTCTGACCGTCATGATGCAGACGGCTGTTCTGCCTCCCCAGAAGCAGGCCAACTCTAAAAAGATTACAAATGTCTTGCTGAGCAAGCTTGATTCAGACAATGATGACGCGGTGAGGGGCCTGGGAATAAACAATCTTCCTTCCAATTACACTGCCAGGATGAACCTGACACAGATCCTAGAGACCTCGGCTGGGTTTCCGAGTGCCAACGCCCAGAACTTGCTCAATCCCAGCCCTTCAGATTTTGACTTCCAGACACCCAGTTACCTCACCAAAGAGAGAGACGGGGACGATGGTGGGGGCGATGGTGGTGGCTGCGATCCATTGGTGTTTGCTTCAGGAGAGCACCAAGCACAATCGGAGGCTGGGGAGGGGCAGATAGATTTCAGCAGCACCGTGAAAGAGCTTCTGGAAGAGGACAGCCTGCAGCCCAGCCAGCAGCTGGTCAGCCAGGTGGCCTCCGATCTCAGCAGCGTCACCTCTGTCTTCTCCAGTGACATCAGGTTGACTTCAGAGCTGTCCGGCAGCATCAATGACCTGAACGCGCTGGACGCCAATCTGCTCTTTGACCCAGCTCATCAGCAGGGCCAGGATGACGAGGCCACATTGGAAGAACTAAAGAACGATCCCTTGTTCCAACAGATCTGCAACGAGTCTATTAACTCCATGACTTCAGCAGGTTTTGACTGGATGGATAGCAAGGACCATCCTGCTGTTGAAATGTTGGGTTGACTTGTTTTTTAAACAAGAAAAGAAACAGACAGAAAAAGAAATATATAAAATATGTATGTAGCACACTGTATCTAAAAGACAGGCGTATTGTATTTGTCTTAATGGAAGTGCCTCCTGCAGCAGAAACACTCTCTATGACTTAATTGTGGCATTAGGGGGGGGGGGGAAATATTGCTCTACCAGCTGCTTTATTCTTCAGCAGGGAATATACAATCTTACCAATTTTAAAGACATTTCTGAAGGATACAGCTTGATCCAGAGCCAGTATTAGATTTTAAAATTTTACTTACTGAAAAGCATTTCTTGTAGCAAAAGGAAGAGGGAGGAAAAGGAGAAAGAAGGAAGACATGGACAATGAATATTCAGAGTACTGTCTCAGTTTAGCAAGTCTAAATTCGGCATGAAAGGGTGCATCCCCCTGCACTGTGGGACTAGCCCAGATTCCCCCCTCCCCCCAATTGCAGTTAGTTTTTCTGCATGTGCCCTGATGCCATGGCTTAACTAGGGCAGGACTTCTAGATAGACATGATCAAGCCCCTCCAGTGTGTGGGGGGTTGCCAAATGGGAAGTGCTGTCTGCACCTAGGTATGTGCAACGGCCTCTTGCCCACGCTGGCCTACCTATGGCTCTAGAGAGCATACAGGGCCTGGAGCAGATAGGAAGAAGCATGCAGATGGAATGGAGGGACTGGCCCTGGGGGCTCAGGCCTGAGTAGGTGCGCATAAGCACCGATTGCAAAGTTGGCAGACAGACCCTCAGTTGCTGCTCCCAAATGTTCCCAGGGTCCATATCACCTATAGGTGTTTCTGTGCTAGAACAACCACACCAGAGGGGTGCATGCCAGTGGACAGTTGCTCTGTGTGGCTATAGTTGATGGTGTGAAAGAAAGTCGGGTATGAAAACTCGATGAGACACCAATACATTTTTAAAAATCACAATCAAGGGCTAATAGGGGGAAGGACAGCAGTAGCAGCTGATAAGAGGTACTAAGGAAGGAGAATGAAACACTAACATTTCTACAAGGAAACAAAAAGAACTTTTTAGCTTTCTTTAGTTATATGTATGTCCACAAGCTCATCTTAAAAGTATTGTCAGTTCTTAACTTTTAAACATTGGTTTTAATATCTTTGATTAAGGAGAATGAGTTCTAAGCTTTCAGTTTGCATTCCACGCCACTGCATGGCTGTCCTTGTAGCACTTGCAGGAGTGTGTTTTTTTTGTTTTTGAAAATATTTGTCAGTGTTAGATCAGGGGAAGTTAAGGTCAGAGTTTCTCCAGCCCACCCACCCCTGCAAACATCCAAGAGCAGAGGGGCAACTCCCTCCTCAGTGCTATGCAACTAGCCAGCTCTTTCCTGAAGAGCTGATGGAAAGGATGAAGAAAGGATGAGGCGCCTTGGCACATGATGCTGCAAGGCAAATTTCCATAGAGCCATGGGCAGGGGACATTTGTCACCTGGCCCAATACAGGACAGGTCATACCCTCCATACTCTTCTTCCTAGGCCTTTGGCCCTGTGGAAATCAATCGGAGTGTGTATGTGGGCAGAGGCTAGCCTGCTCCTTCCCTTGCCTCCTTTTGCCTGACTTCTGTCCATTGCAAGAGAGGAGGTTTCTCTTTCCCCAGAGGATCATGCCCTTTGGCTGCTTATGGAAGGATAATGAAAGAAGCAACAGACAAGGTTAACCACCTAGGGCCTTAATTCATGCAGAGGACTCTTTGCCCTGCTTGCCCCCAGCTTTGGCCAGAGCCCTGGACTCAGAGGGGCTTGGGCACTTCCTGCCCCATGGGTATTCCAGGTGGGCAACACCTCGGTTGCATTGCTTCAGCTTTGAACCAGGTCTCGGTTTCCATCTGTAAAAATGTCTGCAAGGCAGGGGAAGCAGCATCTTGCTGTGGAAAGAGATGAGGAAAGAATGACAAATGTCTCCTGTCCATGAGATGTGGCAAATAACACCCCTTCCCCATTTGTGCCAATCCTGATGGATGGCAATAAGCCACGTCTGTTGGGAGGGTTCAGGTAAAGGGGCTTCAAGAAAGCTCTCTCTCTCTCTTTAGTGCACGTCTTTCTGTGGAGCAGATTTTCCACCAGGTTCTTCCATGTCCTGTCATTCAAGGTGCTAGAATCACATTGCCTCTCACTCAGGAGGCCTGATGCCACGCCAGACCTTAACCTCTGAGTCCCATTGCCCTCTTGAAAGGCTGCTGGTTATGGGGCTGCCAGTGGCTGCCAACCCTCGAGCTCAGTTAGTCCAAGCAGAGAGGGAGGCTGGGGCCTTGGTGCAGGGAAGGGAGCTCTAGGCCCAGCCAGGGACACCCCCCCCCATTCTTCCTCTTCCTTTCAGTGGAGGGGCCTCAGCCACCCAAAGCAGCAGCAGCAGCCGCAGGGTGACCAGACGACCCATAGGTCAGTTTTGAGGAGAGACTTAGGTCGCCTTTAGGGAGTGTGGCTGTTTTCTGAGATTCGTTTTGTTACCTCTCTGTGTATCCATGTCTCTTAACCTTAAAGACTCCAAATGATCTGGGGTTTCAGCTTGGGTTCAGGGGTGGTGGGGGCCACCATAGGAGCTGCCCAGGCAAGTTGGGCACCTCTTAATCTTTCTGCCCACCTGCCCTGGGAGGCTGACTTGATGGTGCCCAGTGATCAGATTCTGTCAGTTTTAAAAGTGAAAGCTTTCAAACCCTCTTGTGACCACTCTTCTAAAGTCTTTTTAAAACATTTTTAAAATGCCTCCTTAGACCTGAGCCAGGGGACTCCTCCTTTGGTTTCATTTTGCAACCTGCTAGCAAATTTCAGGATGTGATTTTAAAGCAAATGCTGTGAGTGTGGTGGGTTTCCTGGCCTAGGGGAAGTGGAAACCTTTTCCTCACAACCCTCTTGGTGCTAGGGCTGGGCTGGGGGCCCTGGCAGGGGTCTCTTGGTGCCTGTTTTGGGGGGGGGGGGAACTCCCCTTGTGTGGCGGTGTTACCAGCAGCCTGTTGGCAGGATCCCTGCTCTCTTTCTTCCCTCTGGTGTGGAAGCCTCCTCTTGGCCGCCTTTCTCCACACCCAAGTATGCAGTTCCCATTGTGGGGAGGGGAGCCCCTTTCTGCCGGATAGCACCCCACAACTGTGACCCCTCTGACCCCCTCCCTGCCACAAAGTTCACCTTCTTGGCTTCCTCTGATGGTAGGACTCCTGGGGAAATGCTTTGGAGAGTGCGCAGTCTTTAGCGGGAGGCCCTTCCCCTGCCTGCCTTGCGCAGAGGGTGGCTTTGGGGGCCCTTGCATTTGCACTAGGCTTCTGTTGTGAACTGTGGCAGGCACATTCCTTAGGATAAATGCAACCAATACGGCCCATAGGTGAAAGGAGAAGAAAAAAAAATGATTACAGAAGAGTTTTAAAAATGTGTTTTGTTATTATTGCGAAGGCAAGGCTGTTGTCCTGCCGAGGACAGGGACCTTGCCTTACATAGCAATGTGCGTTGATCTCAGTGAGATGGTTCTATTTCTTGTTCTCTTACCTGAGAATATTACAGCAGGAAAAACTGTTTTGTTTGCCTCACCGTGTTAATACATGCTCACCCGACGTGCGTGCGTGCATGCCTCTCCTCTCTCTCTCTCTCTCTCTCTCTCTTTCTCAACGACAACGACGGCCCTTGTACAGCGCTAGGTAGGCCCCTCCACTGCTGCTCTCCCCTCGCCTCTTCTGTTCCTCCTCCGCTTTTTCTTTCGCGTTGTCGTCGTTTCCAGTCCTGGTTGTGTGTGTTAACCAGAAAAGGCATAGTGGAATCACCTGGTTAGTTGCATTTTAAAAAATGTTTACTAATTCTGCTTTGTTAATTGTTAAATACGTTCTTTTCTGGGGTTGTTTTTATTGCTCTGGTGTTGGGAGAAAAACCCCTCCTGGCATCCTTCTGTGGGGGTTTTGGCTTGGTTTTTGTTTTTTCATGAGACTTCATGAAGTCACGAATTTGCAAAATCCTTGCAATAAGCACTGACTTTTGAACTGAAACAGAAGAAGGAAGTTGTTTCTCGTGTGATGATGCACCTGAAGTCCTATCCAGTCATGTACTGCTCCTGCTCTTGCTCCCTGCCAGGAAAAGAGGACCGGACCGGCCCAGGCTTCCTTTTCCCTCCCAGCCCCAGCCACCCTCCCTCTGTGTTTGTTGTCTCTTGTTCTGCTGAAATGACAGTCCTTGGATCTTGCAGTAGCGTTTCAGTTGGGTTTTTTTATTGAAAGTGCTCAGATTTTTTTTAATGTTTCCAGAAACAATAAAAAACAACCATTTTCTATCAAGCCAGGCCTGAGGAGCTGTTCATTCGGTGGAGGCCGGGGCTGCCGAGGAGGGGGAGCGGTGCCTGGGGTCCTTGGGGCGCCTGCAGGGCCTTGCCAAGCCTTGGACCCAAGGGACTCCATCCCTGCCTTTAGGGAAGAGGCTCCCTGGGGCAGGAAGGGAGAAGACTCCTCCGCTCTCTGGGCCTTCCTCTACCAAAGAGCTCTTCCCAGGGAATCGTACGGACCCCCCCCCCCGAAGGGCCCTCCTCTCCTGCCATGCCCACTCTAAGCCCCAGCCAAGGAAAGAGACTCCACTCTCCTCTGAGGCGCTGTCCAACAGCGATTCATGCCAGGAAGTTCTTCCTAATGTTGCTGCTCTCTTCCGGGCGCCTTCCCTTAAGCAGTGATGGGGGCCACAGTCCCAGAGCAGGCCCTAAACAACAGCCCTGCCCGGTAGGCCAGCGGAGGGAATGGTCGTTCTGGGCCTGAGCGGGAACAAAGGGGCTGCAGGGGCAGGAAAAGATGCTCTGGGGGCGGAGCGTCTCAGAGACTCCGCCCCCTAACGGGCCGAGGGATGGCATGTGGGCGGGGCTTCGGGGTTGCTGTTGCTGATGAGACTCCTCCCCCAAAAGAGGCGTTCCAGGGCGGGGTCCCACCAAGGGCGCAGCCAATCGGGTGCGGCGCGGGGGGCGGGGACTACAAGTGTTATTGACATGGGGAGGAGGCGGAGCGTGGGGCAGCAGGGGCCAATCGGGGCGAGGGCGGCGGAGGCGGTGGCGCGCCCATTGGCTGCCTGGGGATGTCCCTCTGGCGAGCCGGTGGGCGGGGCGCCTCGAGCCGCATCGTCTTCCGCCCCGCCGCCCGCCTCTCCTGTCAGAGGCTCCGTCGGAGAGATGGCTGCCTCCTCCTCCTCGCCGGGGAAGGTACTGGGGCTGCCGGCGTCCGGCGACGGAGAAGTAAGACCCGCCTCCCTTCCCTCTTTCCCGCTGAGGCGCTCCGGTCCCGCAGTGAAGGCCTCGCGCGGCTCCCTGGGAGATGTAGTCCGGACGGAGGAAGGGGAGGATGGGCGGGCTCTTGGTTTGTTTACAGCCGGGTCTTCGTCTGGAGGGACAGAAGGGCCCTCGCTCCAGGGCCAGGCACTCGGCACATGCCCCGAGGCACCGGCCCGGATGAGGGCACCCTCTTGCTCCCTTTCAGCCTTCGTCCGAAGAGGCCTTAGGCCCCTCCGCCTCTCCCTGCCTCCCTCCGGGCCCTTCGTCCTCTCGCGTGGCGCTTCTCCCAACGGGCCCCTGGGCCGCCCTTCCCTCGGACGGAGCCGGCCCTGCATCCTTTCTCTGGGCCCCAGCGAACTCTCAGCTTCCTGGCCGGAGTCCCGTTGGCAATGGCCGCGAGGGAGGGAGGGAGCCTTGGGCCTGCCCTCCCAAGTCTGGCTCTAGCGTTTCCTCGGGCCCCTGGTTCAGGAAGGCGAGTGGCTGGGCCCTCGGCAAGGGCTTCCAGGAGCAAGGGCTGAGTTGTGCCAGAGTGGGCTTTGCCTCCGTGGAGCCTGAGAGCGAAGGGAGCTCCATGGAAGGACCCAGCTCCCTTGGCATGGCTCCTCTTTCCTTGGGGCACAGTGCAGGGATCCCAGCCTTCCGGGCTTTTCGGCCCTTCTCAGGGCTTGGCAGTGCTTGGGACGGGCGTCTTCTCAGCTTCCCGCATGTTGCAGCCTGGCCAGAAGACGCTCCTTCTGCCACAGAGTGCGAGACCAGAATCCTGGGCAATCAGCCAGTCAGCTGCATTGATGAATCAACAGCACTTTATTGATAGATCCAGAATCAGCAATTCTACATCACTCAGCTTCCTAGCTGAGACTGACCCCTCCCAACCAAACCAACAGCTAAATCCCCTTAGTTAGACTACTCCTCCCATTATCCAAAAGCCCGCGCAGAAAACCCCTCCTCTTTCTCACTGGGTCTCATCCTCCATCACTCCCCCCCCCCCCCCCCCCCCCCCGCTTCTATCCCCCTTAGCTGTAAGCTGCATACCAAGCCTCTGAGAGCAAGGCCTTCAAGGACACTAGATAAGCACCACCTGGCTCTACTGGACACTACTAGCCAAAGCAACTCCCATTATCCCCACCAATAATATATCTGATAGAATACGTCAGGATTCTAACATAGAGCATCCCATTCACAGAGCCCGCCTGCCTGCCTGGTCATTGGCGTTGGGTTTCATGGCCGGGAGCCTGGGTGAAAGAACAGGCATCCTAGCCATTATTGAATTGGACAAGGAGGCGAGAGACAGGTTTGCATAGCCTTGCTTTTCTGGTTTCTTCTTGCAAGGCTTAGCCCCGCAGGGGGCGCTCTCCTCCTGGAGTTGGGCACGAAGAAGGCCCTTGGAGTATGGCTGGACGGAGGAAGGCACTGTGCCCCTGGACCCGCCCCAGCGCTCCAGCCTCCGTGCCCCTGAGGATGCCAACGCCAACACCGCTGGGCCTTGCCACTGGCCTCCTGCCTCCAGTTCAAGGGTGCCCCCCTTGCCTAGTGACTTCCCCAATGGGAAGGAAGGGGGATCCCCTGCCCTGCTGCGTCTGGGAAGGAAAGGGCGCTTGGGAAGAGAGGAGCAGAGGGGAGATGCTTTGCACTTTGGAACACGACGGACGCGGGGCAAATGTATCTGTCCAAAAACACACATGCTTTTCCTGTGGCAGAAAACACGGTTTGTCCACAGAAAGATTGTTTTCAACAACAACAGCAACACAATCACACAAAACAGCAAACCAGTATTTGCAAAAGTATTTTTGCGGTTCTGAATTTCCTGGAGCAAAAAATCCCAAAACTTGCAGAGCAACCCTGGCAGTCCCACACAGAGCAGGGGGGATAGTTCTGGAATAATTTCTTCTTGCATGTGAGAACGAAGGAAGTGAAGGGGGATGCCCCTAACAGTGTTTCACTCCTGGTTCTTCCTCTTCTTTGGAGAAGGATTGTCCCAGCCTTGCTGCAGCTGGAGTGCATTCAGAATTGCTCCTTGCTTTCCAAGTCTACAGCAGTCTGGTTCTTTTTTCCTCTGGAAGAGGGAAGGCTCTCCCATTAGACAGATGAAGGAAAAGGGAGGATTGTGGCTTTGATCCAGGGACGTAGCTAGGATTTTAGGAAGGGGGGGGGTCCAGACTAAGTGCCACCATTATAATGGGGCTTGAGTGCCAGTGGTGCTGCAGCACCCACCATTCCTTTTTTTTATGGAGGGGGGGGGGGCGGCCCCCCAAAACCCCCCCCCCCCCCTTGGCTACGTCCCTGTTAGATCCCAGGTTTGAGCTAAGCCGCATGATGAAGGCGCCTTCCTACTCCCTTGCTTGGAAGAAGGGCCCGGATGTCTAAAGATGGGCACTAGTAGAATAATAAGCACTCCAGTGCTTGGCTTTCCGAAAAAATATCTGACTTGTCAGATCAATCCTGCTTTGAAATAGTCGAAGTCCTTGCAGCCACCACCTGCTCCTTTATTAAGGAACATGTGGATTTCTCTTCATCTTCTTCTTCTTCCTGTCCAGGGGGTGCTTATTACAGAATTCATAGTTCAGGG
Source organism: Sceloporus undulatus (assembly GCF_019175285.1). Lineage (NCBI taxonomy): Eukaryota > Metazoa > Chordata > Lepidosauria > Squamata > Phrynosomatidae > Sceloporus > Sceloporus undulatus. The sequence goes on along the minus strand of NC_056527.1, from coordinate 146,830,636 downwards.
TAATTGCCCTAAAACTCACATTCAGGATCAAATCAGAGTTATATCTGTTGTATGTATATGTGTGTGTGTGGGGGGGCACTGTTATTAAGCCAGTAGAACTGAGGTTACAGCCTGTCTGAAAGCTAAACAGAAGCCAAACTCCTTTTCTTTCAGGAATATACTCGGATCGTGAGGCTGAAAATCATTGCTGGAATTGGCCTGGCCAAGAAGGATCTCTTAGGAACGAGGTAAGAAGGGGTTTTTTTTGGTCGACAAGAGGAAGCCACAACTGGCCCCTTCTGGAGAGCTCTTCCACATGCTCCTGAGCCGGACGGCCTCCCGTGGCGATTTCACACTCTTTGCTCAACATCCAATGTTTCACCAGAGTGTGAATTGGACTACCTGGAAGGAGGACCTGCTGGCATCTTCCCAAGGGTGCTGAACTCAGTGTTTGCCTCTCAGATGGCTTTGATGCACATGAAAGTGGAAACAGTGGAGGTTGGGTGTAAGTTTGTGTTTTGGGGAAACAGGCTTCAAGGAAGACACTCTCAAAATGTCCTCCATTATAAAATACTGTGCTCATTTCCGCTTCCCCTCTTTGGCAGCTGCAAGATTGTAGGGTCCTAAATCAAGTAGACCAATGCCTTAGGCCTTTCATACTGAGAAAAAGTAACATATTGGATGGGTGGGAGGGTGGAGTTTGGTATTGCAAAATATAACATTCATGGCATGGGCGGAGTGCTAAATTCATTTCACAAACTCAAACTAATGTAGATGAGTAAAGGGATTGTGATGAGCAATGCCCAAATCTCTTGCAAATCTGTTCAGAGCAATGGTGTTTCATATTCATGCTTATCATATTTTGTACAGCGATCCATATGTGAAAGTGACGGTATATGATTCAGCAAATGGAATCCTTACAAGTGTTCAAACCAAAACTGTTAGAAAGGTGAGATATTACACTTCTCCTAATGAACTGGTTCACAGTCAGGCAAGAGACTTGAAAAGGAATTGCTCCATAAGATCCTAGTTGTTTGTTTGTGTAAACCAAAAATTGGGGCAAAACCATAGAAGATGCAGTTGCCAACACAAAGCATCCACAGCAAATTGACAAAATAATGTACACTTGAAGACCAAACTTATCAGTTATAGTACATATCATTTGTGGTTTCTCCAGAAATTGCTGAGAACAGGATCACTGTGCAAGATGAGTATTTCGCTCCACTGTCAGATTTTATCAGTTAGATAGCTAAACGTTCCTACTAGGAATCCTAAAGATTTCCTCTTCTCAAAATGTTTTATATAAAACAGGCTGATCTGTTTTGCCCACAAATATTTTTTAATGATTTCCAGAGGGATAGTCATGTTTGTGTTGCAACATAACGACAGAAATGTCTTCCAGAGGAGGATATTCATTCTGGTGTAATAAGCTTCCTTGGCTTATTTAGAATTCATGCCATCAGATTCAGCCCCATTCTAATGGTAAATTTTTACATGCCTTTTACATATGAGATTGGTGTTGTCTTGGAACAATATCGTTTTTTGTGGGTTTTTCTGGCTATGTGGCCATGTTCTAGCAAAGTTTCTTTCTGATGTTTCGCCAACATCTGTGGCTGGCAACTTCAGAAAATGCTTTGCCTGGAAAAACTGGGTGTATATATACTGTGTGAGCCTGGGAATGCATGAGTGATTTGCATGTGTCTTGTTGATGGCTGGCCTCAGGCTGGGAGGCTAATGTAGAAGAGGATTAATGTCTGCTAATTGGTGATCATTGTCTGCTGGGAAAGCCCCTGACTCTGAATGGATTCCTATTTGCATTTGCTGAGTCCTTATTTTGCTATTCCTCAGGACTGGTAGCCAAATTTTGTTCACTTTAAGGGTTTCTTCTTTCCGGTTGAAGTTTATCCAGATGTTTGTGGCTTTCGATGGCTTCCTTGTGCATCCTGACATGGTAGTGGTTGGCATGGTCCAAAACTTCGGTGTTTTCAAACAGTATTTAATGCCCAGGATGGTTTGTGGCATGTTCTGCTACTGCTGATTTTTCTAGCTGGCCCAGTCTGCAGTGTCTCTCGTGTTCCTTGATTCTGGTTTGCACATTGCATTTGTTGGTCCCTATGTAGACTTGTCCGCAGCTGCATGGTATGCGCTAAACTCCTGCGGCTGTGAGTGGGTCTCTCTGGTCCTTGGCTGAGAGAGCATTTGCTGGATTTTCTTAGTCGGTTTCCCAGCAGATAATGATCACCAATTAACAGACACTAATCCTCTTTTGCATTAGCCTCCCAGCCTGAGGCCTGACATCAGCAACAGAACAAGACACATGCAAAGCATTCCTGCATTCTCAGGCTCACAAAGTGTATATACACCCATTTTTTTCCAGGCAAACATTCTCTGAAGATGTCAGCCACAGATGCTGGCAAAACATCAGGAATAAACCCTTCTAGAACATGGCCACATAGCCCAAAAAGCCTACAAAAAACTATGCTCTAGGGAGACTTGTCATATATCAGTCATGTATAAGTTGTGTAACTTGTATGACCTTTTTGAAAAAATCCTCATGTTGACATGCATCCATCTTGACAGAGATAAAGTCAGCTTTCAGTAAGCATCCAGTCAAACCATGCCATCTCATATAATCTTGAGGGAGATCAAGGGGCAAAGATAAAATGCATGCATGAAGCCTGGGCCGGGAGGGATGGTTCTAGAACTGCTGTAGAGTCTTTCAGCGTTCCACTGTTTGCATGGCTTAAAGTAAATGGGAATACCATTGATCATCTTTCTTGCCTGGCTTGCCATTAACAGCTCTGAAGCTTAACTGGCTTCAGAGGAAAAGCCTCAAGTAAAACCGTCTGTGGGGCTGGAAGGGGGGATACACAGAGTGAACTCCTGTAGCCCTTGATGGGCTCCTGATTAAGACATCGCCAAGTCTGTATTCAAGCTGGGCCAGATTGGCAAGTTTTTTTGCCTTGTGAGGCTGACCAGGGTGAAAGTAGTTCATATCCTTGGGGAGGCTTTGAGGGCTGAGGATGGAAAGACACAGGCACCTGTTAGTTGACACTGCATTCACTTTCTCCGTCACTCCCTTCAGGCAATAAGGTTGTGCAACTTGCTTTTGCTTGGTGATAGCTTCTTTGCTCTAGTGGCCACGTATTTCCATCAAGTGCGGCTCTGTTTTCGGAGCTCCAAGGCTAGTCTGAGATCCTGGGAAGCAGTTGCCATTTGAGCAAGAGAGTTCTGGGGCCAGTCACTCGCCTAACGGGAAGGGCAGCTCCGTGTATCTTGGAATAACACTCTTTCTTGTTCCTCTCCCCCATCCCTGTGCTTGTAGACCCTGAATCCGAAGTGGAATGAAGAATTTTTATTTCGAGTAAGTGATCATTATTTCATGTTGAGGTTTCTGATGAGGCAGAATAATCCACCATGTTTCTGTATCAGATAATTCCCTATGAAACCAACTGCTTCCTGCATTAACTGTTTCCTTCCAGGTCACTCCACAGAAACACAGGATTCTCTTTGAAGTGTTTGATGAAAACCGATTGGTAAGTCTCCCATCCAAATGCACACAAATACTTTATTAATTGCAGTTGGTTTGTTGCTGGTGGGGAGGGATAAGATTTTGGGTGCTAATCTGATTTGTTAGGGCAGTTACCCAGACAATATTGTTATGGCATGGAAGGCAACCCTTTTGCTGCTGTGGCCACCCCCAAATTCGAATTTCTTTGTTTGCCTTGTCAGAATGTCCTCAGAGCTCTGTTTCCTGAGCCAGCAGTTAGTTTTTAATTGGGAAAGGGCTTTGGCAGGGAATTGGTGCTTTTGGGAATCACACTGAACTGTTTGCCCAGGTAAAAAAATGTTGCATGAGGCTCCCCTTAGAGAACAAAATGGTATTGAGCAAAGGGCTCTTCTGATTAATTGCGGGAGGGAAATGGAGGACGTCCAAAGAGTGCCTGACTTTGGGAAGTGGGCACAAATAGCTCACCGCCACTCCATTTTCAGTCAGGCGTTTTGTGCCGTGTTTTCAGTCATGAGGCTCAGATATTGATTAAGCTCTGAAATACTATTTTGTTCCCTTCCCCTTAGAGGTTGTAAAATGCTGGGTTTAGTGCAAACTAACTGAAAATGTAGTAAAGGTTAAACAGACACAGAAAATATGCAGTCATGTGATCTACATGGGAACAAATGGTACTCTGTTCTCTACTGCCTGTGGCTTAATTCCACATTGCGGTGGCAAGATTCAGGGATGGCATTGAGTTCTGTGCTTTTGGGTCTTTTGGGGGATGAGTGTCTGCTGTTCAGCGGTGGAACACTGCTGTAGTTTTCAAAAGTGCCACTAGAGTGCCAGGACTGGATTCAGCGGCACAGGCATGAAAGGCTCAAAGAAAGCAGCCATCATGAAAGGCAGCTGACCCTTTCAAACTGTTCTCCGGTGCTCTAGCCTGGCTCATTATTGCAGCTTCGCAGAGCAAATGGGCTCTTAGCAAAGGATCTCTCTTGCCCCTGTAGTGTCCAGGCAGAGTGGAGCTGCTCTCAAATGTCTTGGCTTTGTATGCACTCTGGAGAATAGCTTGGCTTGGCTCCAGACCATAATGTTTTGCTTTGTGTGGACTTCCAAATGGGACTGTTCCAACATCTAGGAGCTTTCTTTTCATCTTCATGTGAAAAGGATCCAAAGAGCCTCTCTCAATCTCTGCCCCAACCCAGGTCAGATGATAGTTTGGTGTAAGATGTAGTCCCGAGCTTCAGTCTGTTGATGTATGGTTAGAATGTGGCACAACAGTTTTACCCTCTTTGGGCAATGCTGGTTTCTTAGGAAAAGTCCTTGCTTTTATTTTGTTCTAGTTCTCCTTCTCACCCCACTCCCTTTCAAAAATGAGAGTTGTTTTTCTCAGTAGCTTTACTTGAAATGGACACGGTAACTGCTTTCATAACGCTCTCCAACTTTCAGGGTATGCTTGCTCTTTTATTTATGTAGAGTACAGTCTTACCAGATTGCCGCTGTGTTTAATCTTTTAAAATTGAATCTTAGATTTGATAATTATGTGGAACTTCATTCCTCCCAACTTCCTGTAACTCTAAACTGCTGGGTAAAAATATGAGTGGCCGCACACTTTTAAAGAAAGCACAGACCCACATTCAGCCAGGGCAGCTGGAGGAATCTGTAGGAAGAACTGCCGTTGAGTTAATTTGCTGTGTAAAAACTTGGTCCATGTTAGCATAGGATTTAGACAAGGCTGCCAGTGTGAGCTTTAAAGGTCACTGGGAATCAAGTGCTTTGGAAGGGCTTCCCAGCAACACGCACACACCCCGCCTGCTTGCCGGGCAGATCAGAATTGGTGGCGTGAGAAGGACGTGGTAATTTCTGGAAGCTTTGGGGCCACTTGCTACCTGTGCTTCTGGAGCTTATCCAAACAACACAAACTGCCTAAAGTAGCCCAGGCAGTGCTGCTCAGCTTCTCAAGAGGAAAAGCTCCCTGACCACCTCTCCGTGGAAATGAAGAGAAATGGCAAGGCAGCTGAGACTGCATTTTGCAACCCGAAGAAGCTGCACTGACCCGTTACCTGAGATGCTTAGAGATGATTTGGACGAAGAGGATAGGCGAACGTTTTGTGGCAAGCCAGCTTCAAATGCGGCTGCCCCACAGGCTGCCCAAGGGGAGCGAAATCCCATAAAGACCCTCCCAGGCTCTGTAATCCAGGAGTCGAACCGGAAGCCCCTTCTTTCCCAGAAGCCCAAGAGGAGTGCCTTGCTGAAGATTTCCTTACAGACCTCAAAAGGCTCACACCCTGTGCCTCCTGAAGACCAGGCGTCCTTTGGCTCTGAGAGGAAGGAAGGGAACTGGGGGAACAGGGCCGGTCTCTCTAACCAGCTCACAACCAGCAGCAATCTGACTGACACTGTGGCTGTTGGTGGGGTTCCCAGCAGCTTCTGGGCCTGTGAGAGAGGGGCTGACAGCAGTGCTGGCAGTGACTATGGGTCATGCGCAAGTACTACCACCAGCGATTGCGGGTCATGTGGTGGTGGCAGCAGCGGCAGCCTTATCAGTGAGAGCAGCGGCTTCCCCTTCCCCTCCTCCAGAAGTAGCTCCGCACTTCCTGGCAGTGTGGCCAGTGGTGGCTCTGGTGGACAAGGAGCTGCTTGCACCACAGTGCCCCACAGAAATGGAGCCACACGGGATTCTTCAGGCAGAAATGGTTTTGATCAAGGAGACTCGGAACACATGGAGCGGATGGCAAAGATGGCTGTGATGAGAGGTCAGAAGCTTCCCCTGCGGCGATGCTCATCGCTTGTCATTTTCCCAAGGAGCCCTTCAAACACCCCCCCAGTGTCTCCCACGCCACTCCCTTCCAATGAACATCCCCCTTGGATGTCTTTTAGTGAGCAGGTGCATGGCAGAGACAAGGGGACACCCACAGGCTCCCTCTCCACTGTGCTAAACGGGTTTCGGCTTTCTAAGAGTGTCTGCCCTCCCAATGAGAGCAGAGACATTAAGCAGCTATGTTTGAACAGCAACTCATGGGGAAGGACCTGGGCCCTGCATGGCTCCAGTAGAGCCGTGGGTGAGGAAATGCCAAATGGAGGCTCTTGTATTTCGTTTCACTTCTCCCCAGGGATGCCTGCCTCAGAGAGCGAACTTATGCCTGAGGCTAGCACTCCCACGGTTGCAATCTACTCACATTTAAGACTCTCCCCTGGAGCATCTCCTTGTTGGGTCCCAAGTGTGGAGGACTGGTTTCACGAAAACCCCACAAGAAGACCCACTGAGCGAAGGAGCAAGACCCCTCATGGGTTCCACAGAAGCCTTTCATTGGGATCCTCCCAGGCACCCTTTTTATCTAGCTTGAAGTACAGTCCTGGGGCAGGAACATCTCATCTGCAGATCCAATTTGGATCTGAAAAGGAGAGGGAACAGGGGCACCATAATCAGCTCACAAGGGCAACTCTGGAGGTGAGTATTTGTCTCTCAAAGGAGGGACCTTTTGCATGTGATTCTGCTTGTCTGCTCTGAGGTGAGATCAAGTAGATTTACTCCAAAGGGATACATCTCCAAGCCTATTGAGCTCATTGATGACAGGAGAGGTGAAGCAGTTTCACGCTTTCTTGTCTTTCATAGAACATTTGGGGGACATGGTCAGATATGATTAGCATTGGCTGTCCACCGGAGCACAGAGCCTCCCTAAAGCAGAGAATGTATTATTATTATTATTATTATTATTATTATTATTATTATTATTTAAAATAAATAATAATATTATTAAATAAATTTTATTATTATGTATTGGCTTTATTGCTGTGATTGCTTATCACCATGATGCCAGATCTGTTATCTGCAGACTGAGCACTGAAGCAATAATTCTCTCTGCTTCTGTATATGCATCTAAAACATTAGGTTGGCTGTTTTCAGCCACGTAGAGACTAGTGGAGCATCTGAACCTGCTATCCTCTTTCCTAGAAATGGGAAAACTCTGGAAATTTCAGCCAAACATACAGCTTTTTATATCCTGCTCATCAGTCTTGATTGCGTTTACTTGACTAAATGGTTAGAGTATTATTATTAAATTGAAATCCAACAGGGTTTTGTTGTCAGGCCAGCTAGCCCTGGTTCAGGAAAAGCCTTTGTTGTTACAGGGAAAATATTTCCTGCTTGCGGTAAGAAGGCTTGGTTATGGCTGAAAGGGCAGCTTCTCTAATAATGGGAAGACCCTTTAATGCCATCATCTGATCTCACATATTAGGGTAACCACTGTTCTCAGATGCACCTTAATATCTCTTGTGTAGGTTCGGTGAATCAGGGTACAAAAAGAATAAATTTTAAGCCATGTTTGGTGACTGTGTTTTCCTTAAGTCAAAGTTTAGGGACAGCCATGTCTGAAAAGTAGCCTTCCGTTAACCCATTTTGTTTAAACATACGTGGCATCGCTAATTATAGTGCAGCATTGTGATTCATTTTAAAATTAACAGCCCTGGAAATACTTTCTTGACTCCAGTTAGTCTGGCCTAGTGCAACAATATGCTGAGTCTCAGTTCAAATTTAACAAGATGATATTGGAGTCACATTTAGTAACGTCAGCTATCTGGGCCTAGCTGTCATGAAATTAAATTCATGCTTGACTTTCAAGCTCCAGAAACTGTAGCAGTGTGAAGGTCCTCTGTGACTGCTTTCTCTCGGTACCAGCCACTTGTTTTTGACTGCTGGGGGTTATACTTTTCTGTTCTCTGTAGTCCACAGTCTTTTGGGGAGGTGTCTGTGTAACTTTGTGAGAAGCCGTAACCCTAGTAAGAAGTTCTGGACCTTTGATTTGAGGCATAGGGATGAGGAGCTGGCGCTTGTAGCCGTAGCAGCGCTCCCTTGGTTGAAACTAGCCACTAGGCTGGGTATTCTGGGCATGGCCCAAGGGAGATGCACCATCTCCTCTCAGGGTTCATCTTGAAGCACCAAGCACTGGAAGTCCTGGAAGCTGGAAGCCAGTGTTATATTTTTTTGGGGGGGGGGGGAGTCAGGTGATAATCTTTCCTCCCCTCCCCAGCCCACCTCACCCCAGGTCCCTTGGATGCCCACTGAGAAGTCCTCAAGTGCCACCTAGTACAACTCATTAGAAGAGAATGGCTGCTTTTGAGGTGCCATGGACGAGTATGTAGGTGTGTTTGCCTTCCCATAGCAGTCTAGCTAGATGCCACCTGCCCCATGTCTTCCAGGAGATCCAATGTAAAGGTCCTGGAGGGTTTGGGGATACACCCAGTCTAGCTGTTTCCTCCTGGCTTTTGCAGATGGGAGAACACCCTGCAGTGAAGTGGTCCAGTTTCAGACACAAACCTGCAATGTAAGATGAGCGCATTCAAAGCATGGATTGCCTAGGTTTGTTGATACATGGCTCACCAAGTTGCGTGTGTAAATGGGGATTGGGCTTCTAAAGCCATTTTGTAAAGGTATTACAGTTCTCCCGCCCAGGTTGCCAGTATTGAAGGGGGAAAATCAGGGAGAACATGTGAAGAGTCAGACCCTGAAGCTGGAAGTTATTAGGCAAGACTAGTTGGTCGAGTTATGCAATCAATCCTGCCTTTTCTTTGGTGCAAACTGTATAAGTCATACCTCTGGATTTGTGAAAGCTGTTAAAAATTCTTACAGGCATGAAGAAAAGGTGTTTGCTTTCTACTGCCCAAAAGTTGGATCAAACTAAATCACAGCATGCTTTCCTGCTAAGTGCTGCTGTGGAGCATGCTTTGATTGATGGGTTGTGTAGCATTTTGTGAGCTGTGGTTAAACAGAACTAAATAGACTTGTGAGGCAAAACCAATGCAGCAGGGAAGAGAGGATCCATACTGGTGCAGGTGCTCACTACGAGGGTTTTGGTGGTGCTTCCTCTGTGGTGGCCCCTGCCTCAGCAGAAGCATCCATGTGTCTCAGAGCCTATTCTAAAAAGACATAGCTGGTATCTTCCTGGAGTTTGCAGGGAGACACCAGTTAAACAAGAAAGGACACTTAGGATGGTTAACCACTGAGTGTCTTTCAGTAAACCTGGGAAGATTTTGAGCAGTTGTCAAGCGTGTGTCATTCCTCCCACTGCCCCGAATGTGGATGACTGCTGGCCTCACTTTTGCAGAGTAACTAGGCATGCTGCACTCTCAGTCTTCTGTGGCAAACATGGAGAGGTAGTGCCTGCTGTTAGGAGTGCTTGGGCTGGCTAGCTGGTAATACAAAAGGTGATAGCTGTTTTGCCTATTTGTTAACCATCCCCACACACCCCTGCCTGCACTTTCGAAGCAGTGGTGTTTCTTAGTTGGACTCAGTTTCCAAGGCAGCAGATCTGGAGGGGAGTTGGGAGTCCCAGCTCGCCTCTGCTGGCATGGGAGGCCCGCTGTGGGCTGGGCTGGGAGACTGCTCCTGTCCTCTGAATGTCTACTGTGGCCTTGTTTATCCTGCCTCCTGACTGGGCTTCCTGCTTTGCGTGTCTAATTTAAACTAGTGTCTCTTTGGCAAACGGACACAACTTTTGTTGGAGCCCTTCCAGTGACATACCAAGCGCTCTTGACTGGGTTTGCCATGTTGCTCAGTGATCGGGGCCCATTCCACCCTTTTGCCCTCAGGTTCCTTCTTGCTGTAAGCTTGGAAAAGAGGGCCAGGTGGGGTTCCATCATCCTTGTAGGTAAACTCCATCACACTGTTTTTCATGGCTTACGCCTCACACTAGTAGTCTACTCTGGTTAGAGGGAATAAAACACTAGTTTTGTTGAGATACATCTATCTTAGTGGAGCAGACAAAGTCAGTGGAAGATCATGCCTTGAACATGAAAAGGCTGATGGTATGTTTTACTGGGCACTTGGCTTTTCCATACTTCAGATTGGCAATACTGAGACCAGCATCAGTCTTCTCTTGAATAAAGGCCAGAGCAACATATAAAAACTGGTAGTAAGAACTCTTTGAATTTATTTTGCTAGTTCTTGATGCACAGACTCTGCTCCAGCTACCAGTCATGGATTTAAAAGTTGACCCTGATTTTACCATTTAATAAATAATAATAATCTTAATACTGAAGAGAGCTGTGAAAATCTAGGAAAAGCTTAGGGAGAGGAAGGAGAGGAGATAGAAAGGGAGGAGGCCTTCTTAAACCTCTTTGCTAAAGATGGTGGGGCCTGTGGAGCCTTTAAGAAAAGCCCAGTCAGACATTTGACCTGAAACACTTCTTCACAGTTTCTCAAAGAGGCAGCTATGGCTCTATCAGATTCCTTTTTTCTTCTTTTGTGACTAATAGATTTATTTTAGTTTTAAGTTCCATTAATTAAAATCCACATCCAGAAAGTCTACACCATGGTTCTGCAGTAATGGATTGTAATCACTAGAACTGAATTCTCAAACAGATCTGTTGGTCTTAAAAGGCCAGCAAGACCCCTTTCTTTCCTCTCTTTTTATACTTCTTCACGGAGCAGTCCAGGGATTGCCATTGCACACTGGCAGTTGAGAGGGAACGAGTGTCTCTTTCACTGGAATTCGTAATATACTGATGAATGCGTCAGGTGGTGCGTGTGTTCATTATTCCCCTGAAAGTACCACTGAAACACAGCCAGTCTAAAAATGGACTGCTTGGCATGATAATTTTAGTAAGTAAGTAAGTAAGTAAGTAAGTAAAAGTTTATTTATATACCGCCTTTATAAGACCAAGGCGGTTTCCAACATACATACAACAATACAGCAATATAAAAACATCAAAACATAGCATTAAAAACCTTTTACAATAAAAACAATAAGCACCACAATTCGTACCAGCTTGACATGCTGACGAAGGGGGCGAGGAGAGAATACTTTAGGGGTCAGGGAATCAGGGGTAAACTTGCTCGAACAAGAATGTTTTTAACCCCTTCCTGAACTGGGTAAGAGAGGCGGCTGAGCGGAGCTCAAAGGGCAGCGCATTCCAGAGGCTGGGGCCAAGATGGAGAAGGCCCTCTTAGTGGTGGCAACTAATCTGGCCTCTGGAACCCTTAACAATTGCTGCCCAGTTGATCTGAGTGTGCGGGGCGGATTGTACGGGGAGAGGCGGTCCTCTAAATACCCTGGGCCCAAGCCATTTAGGGCTTTATAGGTAACAACCAACACCTTGTATTGTGCCCGGAAGCGAATAGGCAGCCAATGGAGGTCTTTTAAGACTGGTGTTATATGGCTGGTTCTAGGTGTATTAGTAACCAGCCTTGCTGCCATGTTCTGTACTAATTGTAGCTTCCGGGTATGGTACAAGGGTTGCCCCATGTAGAGCGCATTGCAGAAGTCCAAGCGAGAGGTTACCAGAGCATGTACCACCATTTCTAGGTCAGCCCGGCCCAGGTAGGGACGCAGTTGGCGTATCAGCTGAAGCTGATAACAGGTGCTCCTGACCATCGTACTCACCTGAGATGTAAGGTGAAGCGATGAGTCAGGGAGCACCCCCAAACTGCGTATCGAGTCCTTCACAGGAAGCATGATCCCATTTAGGACAGGTGGAACCACCGCCATTCCCAGACCGGGGGAACCTATCATGAGTACTTCCGTTTTCTCTGGATTCAAGCTGAGTCTGTTTTCCCTCATCCAGCCCATTACCGACTCCAGACAGGCCACGAGAGGAGAGATGCCATCCCCGGTCACTGCATCAGTCAGAGACATAGAGAAGACTATTTGTCATCAGCGTACTGATAACCCTGTGCCCCATGTCTCCGGATGATCTCTTCCAGCGGTTCATGTAAAATGTTGAAAAGCATGGGAGACAGAATGGCTCCTTGAGGACCCCAGATGTAAGGGCCCCCTGTCGGAGCACACGTCCCCCAGCTGCACACATGGAACCTCCCAGAGAGGTAGGATCGGAACCACTGGAGCGCAGTGCCCCCGATTCCCAACTCTGCCAGGCGTTCCAGAAGATACCATGGTCATGGTATCGAAAGCCGCTGAGATGTCTAAGAGCACTAAAAGGACACGTCCCCCTGTCCATGCCCAGACGGAGATCATCGACCAAGCGACCATAGCAGTCTCAACCCCGTAACCAACCCAAAGCCGTGTTGAAATGAGTCTAGATAATCCGTTTCATCCAAGATCGATTGAAGCTGGATTGCAACCGCCCTCTCGATCACCTTCTCTAAAAATGGCAATAGCGAAACTGGCCATAATTGTTATGCATCAGGGGGTCAAGGGATGGTTTTTGAGCAGAGGTTTTACTGTGGCCAATTTTAAGCCGATGGAAATTGCCACTCCCTAAGAGATGTATTAATAATCCGTGTAACATTTGAGTTACTACCGGTCCCCCCAGAGCCACTAGCCATGAGGGACAGGGATCGAGGGAGCAGGTTGTCTTCCTAACATTCTAAAGATCTTGTCCACATCCTCCGTACTCACCGACTCAAAATGATCCACGTATAAAGACCACAGAGGCTCTGGACACCTCTATTCTGGTTTCTGCTCTAACTGGCATGAGACCTTCCCTTATCCGAGAGGTTTTATCGCGAAGAAGTTGTTAAATTGGTCACAGCAGGCCTTAGGTTCAAGGATCGGGTTCAGGGCAGGAGGGAGCGAGTTAGTTCCCTCACTACCCTGAAAAACTCTGCTGGACGCGACTCCCGGACGCGATACGTGCGCCGAAGAAACATTCCTTTGCCGCATCTATCGCCCTCCATAGTCGTCAAAAAGACGGTCTAGGAGAGTCTTGTCGGATAAGGCTGGTTTTCCGCCAGACACGCCTAGCCTTCGCAGCACCCGCTTCCTTGCCCGAGATCTCCGTGTACCAAGGCTTCTTTTTGGAAGCAGGCCTGAGAGGACGTTGGGAGCAATACTGTGTATAGCCCTGGAGAACAGTGTCCCAGATGTTAGTCAGGGCATCAACAGAATCGCCGTCATTCCAACCATATACCCTCTAGGGCTTCCTGGAACCTCTGGGTTCAATCAGCCTTCGAGGTGGACCATTCGAATAAGTCCGCCACCCCCGGGGAGGATCTGGGTAGATGCCTTGATTTTTGCCTCTACCAGAAAATGATCCGTCCATTACAGGGGGAAATATTAGATATTTCCGCCACGGAATTTCCATGTCCGAACAAAAACCATATCAAGTGTATTTACCCGCAGAATGCGTAGGCCCACACAGTTGTGACAGGCCCATTGATGTCATGGATCCATGAATTCCCGAGCCGCACTGGGTGGAATAGAGTTGGCGCGGGGAGGATTGAAGTCTCCAGGAACCAAAACCTGGGGGACTGCAGCATCAGCTCGAGACCAACTGTGTCAGCTCGTTAAGGGAGTCTGTTAGGACGGGGTGGCCGATAGACCAACAGAATCCCTAGATTGTCTCGGCCTTCAGGGTCAAGTAAATACACTGATATAGGAGGTTTGACGGACAGGTTCTGGTCAGAGACAAGGTGTTCTTATGCACCAAGGCAACACCCCCCCCCACCCACCTAACCTGGTCTGGTCCTTCATCGAGAACCCGGCAAGTAGGCCGGAGCCCACACAGCTTCCCTTCAGGCCCTAACCAGGTCTCAGTAATGCAAGCCAGGTCACAGTTGTTGTCCTCGAGCAAGCCGTGGATAATGTGGGTTCTATTTTGAGGACCTGGCATTGCACAGGAGCAGAGACAGGGTTTGTGGTATGGGTGGAGTGACCCTCAGATCTTTTGGTTAGGAGAGGGATGGAAGGGGAGATAGATATTAAGCATCGATCTCGCCCCCCTTGGAACGCTGATCCACTCTCCTACCGCTATACCTCCCCCTGCCCCACACTACTCCAATAGGAGCCCCCCCAAGCCAGGGAGATTACCCTCTGCCCTCCCACCCAAAACATTCCCACATCCATCATAACCTCCTCCCCCCCTACAATACAGCACCAGAGGCAGAGAGAAGACACCTCAGTCATTCTCTGCCGAGGCTGCCAAGGTGCCTCTCCCCTGCCTTGGCGAGTCCACGACTAACGCAGCTGGCGCAGCTGCGGAGATGTAACAGTCCGGTTCACAGTCTGTAGGCGGCTCCCGGGCGGTGCCAGTTGCACACCTCTCTACAACCCGGAGGACCGCCCGCAGCAATAGGCAGCTCACAGCATTTTAGTAACGGGTGTAAAGATAGATAAAACTAAACTGCTCTGCTTTTTTCAGCCTCATGCTTGTGACCTTGGAAAAGTAGGGCCAAGCCCTCCTTCCCATCCATCTGCCTTGGTCCAGGCCTCGGAGGTGAGAAGACTGCTGGACCTCATCCCCATCCCCACCACCACTCCCTTCTCCTTTTGTGTAGTGTCTTTTTAGATTGTAAGCCTGAGGGCAAGGAACCGTCTAATTAAAAAGATTGTATGTACAGCGCTGTGTAAATTTACAGCGCTTTATAAATAAAGGTTAATAATAAAATAAGGGCTGTGTTTATATGGAGCTTACTCCTAGGCAGATACACATTGGGTCTCAGGCATAGAGCGCAGCCCCAGAAGTATTAACAAGGAGTAAGCTCACCAGCTTCATTGTGGTTTTACTGCCGGTTGCCCTGTGGTGCAGCTGTCCTTGAAGAAAGAGACAAACTGCAGCCGGTCCACTGAATGATATTTTTGGATTCAGTAATAGCTTTTATGGAGGCTTTGGGCCGAAAGGGTCAACTGTATCGTTATCATGAGCTGTCTTGAGATAGGCACTGGCCTTTCCGTAAGTGCGCCAGCTCTAACTCTTTAAGGATGAAGATGGAGTTTGGTTCCTTCCTAGTTGGCAGGCAGTCAAGCAAAATGTAGCAGCACTCTAGAGTCCAGACCTGACCAGTCTGAGGAGAGGCAGTCCCTTCAGGCACATGTTTGACCAGGATCCCTTCTCTTTGTTCCAGAAAAGTAGCAACACAATCTCAAAGAAGCATACAGGGAGATGCCTATGCATATGCTGGGTGTGTGGTGTTTTTGTATGCGCACATTATGTGCTTCCTCCCTTTCAGCTAGAGCAGAAATCAAAGAGGCACTGCAGAGAACACAGAAAAGCAGATGTACTGCACTAAGAGTTTTGTGGAGTGGGGAATTATCCCACCAAGAGCCAAACTCTTGCTGCTGAGGTTTCACCTGGAACATCAGGAGAGGAAGAACTAACAGATTTACTTGACCTCATTGGCAGCTACTTCATTTCAGGGTGTTCAGCCTTTTGGAAGTCCTTAGCGACTGGGGATCAGGCTGTCAGTGGAGTTTCTCCTTCTCCTACAAAACTCTGTAAATGGCGGCTGCTCCATTTTGGGGGCGCGTTGTGGTTCAGAGGGCCAGAGAGCGAAGGCAAGAGTGTCCCTCCTCCCTGGAGAAGGCCTGGGCAATCTTGTGCTTGCTTCAGATGGACAGTGAAAACCCACCAAGTTCAAAGAAGCATTTGGTCTCTGGTGTTCGTGTTTTCATTTTGTATGGCTACCTATTGGTTATGATGTTTTAGTAGGGACATTGTTTCAACCTGGTATTTAAGTTTGGCCGTTACAGATGGGCATGAAAGTACGGCTCAGCACGTACTAGGTTAGAAAGGGGCATCCCTTCCAGACACCCCCAACCCTAGTACAGCTCAGCACGTACAAAAGGGCGGCTCCCGTTCCACACGGGGGCCGCCATTACGACATCACGACTGCGCCCGCCTCTAAACGGGGTGGCGCGGTTTGTATGTAGTGGGGCCGTGTGAGGGCACCTAGAGCGTCCCTTTCTGAGCCCCGGAAGGAGCTCCGTTTGGAGCTCCTTCCAGCTTTGCGTCGCTGGGCGCAGCCTTACATGGCCGAGCAGCCCTGTTCTCCTCCTCCCCACCGTCGCCGGGTGTCCTTTCCAGGCCGCGGGGAAGCGCTTTTGCCGCTTCCCTGCGGCCTGGAAAGTGCGGATCGGGGCCTTGGAGGCTGCCGTTCTGGCAGCTGAAGGCCCCGATACAGCGGGAAGGGGGCAGGTGCAGGCCGCCCCAAACGGGCGATCTGTAACCTGCCTTTGAGTCGGTTGGCCCCAGCAACAAGGAATGGCTTGCAGGCCAGGGAAGAGGCTGGCGGAGGGAAATTTAATTATTATATATTATTATTAACTTTTATTTTATAAAGCGCTGTAAATTTACACAGCGCTTGTACATACAATCTTTTTAATTGACGGTTCCCTGCCCTCAGGTGTACAATCTAAAAAGACAGACACAAAGGAGAAGGGAGTGGTGGAGGGGAAGGGGCCTCTATAGTAGAGAAACATATAAAATACATAGCAATACAGGAAATGATTCAATAAACAGACAACAAAAGAACATCAAATAGCAAGTGACAATTATGCAATGTCTGGGAACGCTGCCCTGGTCTTCAACTCCGTTTTGAAACTGGTAAAGAATTGATCGCGGGGAAGAAGGTTCCAGGAGTGAGGGGCAGTGAGTGAAAAGGGGCGAATCCGAGGATGGGGCAGAGAAATCCTGGGCTGGGACAGCCGATCTTGACTACCAGAATGGAGGGCCCTAGTGGGAAGGTGAGAAAAAATAAGGTCTCATAAGTAAGGAGGGGCCAGCCAATGGAGGGCTTAAAACGTCGACAGCAGGAGCTTAACTGAATGCGGAAAGGGAGGGAGCCAGTGAAGGGATGCCAACACAAGAGAGATATTGTCACAGCAGTGGGCGGATGTGATAATCCGTGCAGCTGAATGCTGGACAGAAGTTAAAGGACGAGGTGAGAAAGAGGAAGCCCACCAGGAGGATGTACAGTATTCAAGTTGTGAGACCACTAGCATGGACCAAGATCTTGGCAGTAAAGGCGAGAGATATGGCGAATTTTGGCAATATTGTATAAAAATACAGCGCTTTATAAATAAAAGTTAATAATAAATAAAAAAAAGATCTACAACCTGGCGTGGTCTGGATCTGAGGGATACAAGACAGAGAAGAATTAAAGAGAAAACCAAGACGGCGGCTTGCTGGACTGGTTGAATAGAAATGTTGTCCACAGAGACAGAAAAGGAGTGCTGAAGGGTGGGCTTAGGAGGAAAGACAAGAACTCCGTCTTGAACATGCTGAGCTTCAAACGCCGATGGCGCATCCACTGCGAGACAGCTGTGGGGCAAGATGAGACTGCTGTTCAAGCCTTGGAGAAAGGTCAGGGGTGGAAAGATACAACTGGGTGTCATCGGCATACAGATGGTAGGAAAAACCAAAAGAGCTGATGAGTTTACCTAAGGACAGTGTGTAGAGAGAAAGAGAAGGGGACCCAGAACGAGCCCTGGGGAACCAACAGATAGGGAACAGGAGATGAAGTCTGACCACCTGCAACCACTGCAAAAGATCTGTCTGACAAAAAAATCTAAACCAGTCGAGAACAGAGTCTGAGACCCAAGGTCAGAGAGTATGTTCAACTAGGAGACAGTGATCAATCAACGGTGTCAAAGGCTGCAGACAAATCAAGAAGATGAGGAACAGAGTAAAGGCCATTAGCCTAGGCCTGTAAAAAGTCATCGAGATCTTGTGAGAGCTGTCTCTGTAGAATGTCGTGGCGGAAACCAGACTGGAAGGGATCGAGGATGGAGTTGCTTCAAGAAACTCAAGACAGCGAGAATAACAACCCATTCCAAACTTTAGAAAAGAAAGGGAAGAAGAGAAATGGACGATAGCTAGATAAAGAGGATGGATCAAGAGAAGGTTTTTTCAGAATTGGGGAAATGAGAGCATGTTTGAAGTCCGACGGGAAGGAGCCTGTAGAGAGAGAGAGACTGAAGATATCGAGATGCGAGGGCAGAAGAGAGGGAGCTATAGAAATTAGAAGACAAGTAGGAATTGGATCAAGAGGACAGGTTGCAGGTTTGGAAGAGTTCAGAAGTGTAGAGAGTTCATCCAAAGAAGCGGGAGGAAACACAGAAAATTTTTTAGGCAAGGGCGAAAGAAGATTATGAGCAGAAGAAGAATCGGGAGGGACTATCTCAGAGCGAATAGTGGTGATCTTTGAGATGAAATAATTAGCAAAGTCATTAGGAGAGAATGATGAAGAGACAGGAGGGGAGGGAGGTTTAAGCAAAGTGTTGAAGGTGGAGAATAATTGCTGCGGGCGCCTCTCAAAGATCAGTGATTTGTAATAAGTTTGTTTAGCCATAGAGAGGGCGTGTGAGAAGGACGAAAGAACAAATTTGAAGTGGATAAAGTCAGCCCACTGTTTGGACTTTCTCCAAAGACGTTCAGCTGCTCTAGAGCAGGACCGGAGAAACTTGATAATGGGGGTAAGCCAGGGCTGAGGCCTCGTCTTGGAGGAAGAAGTTGTTAATGCAGTTGTTAATTGCTTTGGTTGGGGAAAACATAAAGTGGCATTTAACAATGTGGAAACAATGCAACAGTAGAAAGGTTGTTTCTGGTTTGGGGGGCTTTTGAGAGAAGATTCCCCACAGAGCTTGGAAAGGTTATTTTTTGGACTCCAACTCCAAAATGCCCAGGACAGCATGGCCACTGGCAAGGTTGTGCTACCCTTTCCAAAGCCCTGTTCAGTTCAGATCCAGGTTGAGGGACTGTATCTCCCAGTATGAGCTTTCCCATGTGTGAAGATCTCCTGGAGGAGGAGGAAGAGGTGCTAGTAGTAGTTGTCCTTCTCCAAGCCCTGTCCTTGCCTTGGAGCTGGCCAGAACCAATTTCCCTCTGTGCCTAAAGCCCCCTCACTCTTCCAGGCAGCGGGTGGCCTTCGCTGTGCGCGAATTTTTTTTCTTGGAGTGGTTTTCGCTGTGCAAGTAACCTTTCTGTGGCCATGTACCATTAATGCTTTTTCTCTTCCCAGACCAGAGATGACTTTCTCGGCCAGGTAGATGTGCCTGTCTGTCATCTGCCGGTTTGTATTGCTCTAAAACTCTTTTTTGCGGGGTGAGGGAAGGTTGGAGAATCATGCTATGCTCTCAGTGTAAAATACTTGCCTCCCTTTATGTCATTTACTCTGTTTTCTGAGGAGACTTGTGGGAAGTAGATACACTGGATGGATGGTATTGTTGTCATTATCCTTAATTTTATTTTTTTCCCGCCTTTCCCCCACAATTGGGGATTTAAGACAATTTACATATTATGATATAATTAGATATTAATAATTGAAAATCTAAATAGAGTCAATATTGAAAGAGAAACTAGGAACTATATTAAAACAGTTTTAAACATGCACTTTTAATTGATGTTTAAGAATCAGTAAGGATGGTACAGTTTCAAACAACGCAGTGCCCTCTTAACAGCCCTTTTCTTAGCCTGTCTGAATGATGGTGGTGGTGGTGGTGAGGATGATGGAGCCTTTTGAAGTAGCATCAGCAGGTAAACAGAGTTTGGCCATCTTGTGTACTTCCAAGTGGCTGGGCATTCTGAACTGCATTAGAAAACAATTTTCATGTGTTTTGGACTAGGAAAAGCTCCCCTTTTACGTTTGCAGTGGTTTAGAACAAACTTGCTCCTTAAAAATTGGCTTATGGGTGGTGAGGGAGAGGGGCTCTAGTTGTTCTTGTAGCTTTCTGAGAAAGTGCCTTAAGAAAAGAGTAGTGCTTCATGTTGTGTCTTGGGCACATGAGGAAAATACCTGTGTTTTGGGTTTTCCCCATCCAAAACCCAGAACTCCTGTTTCATTCCAGACAGAGGATCCAGCAAGAGAGAGGCCATACACATTCAAGGATTTCCTTCTTCATCCAAGGAGGTTAGTAAACTCTGAATGTTCTTGTCTACACTGAAGCTTGCCAGGGATATTCTCTTCTGTTGTAACTGGGAAAGACTTTGCTCTTCAATTGCAGAGTGAATTGGGGAGGGTGCAACTAGGGCCAACTGGGGCCTAGACCGGACTAGTCTGGGAGAAGGAGGGGCAGCATTAGCTCTTCTGGACATGTCTATGGACAGCCATGTTTACCAAGGAATCAATGTGGCTTCTGCCAAGGGGCACCCTAACTTTTTACAGTACTTTCAGAGAGTGAACCAGCAGGTGGGTGGGACTTGTATTATTATTATTGTTATTATTATTATTATTATTATTATTATTATTATTTATGGTATTTATACCCTGCTCTTCAGCCATAAAGGCTCTAGACATTGTTCCCTTTCGACATTGTCTTGTACCAATTGTTCCTGAGCAAAGAGTGCATTTATGGAATGAGAGGAGAGGCCTCTCATGGATTGGTGCCAGCTTAAAATACAAAAAGGGGAGAAATGGACTCTGTTGAGAACTGTGGTTCTAAACACATCCCTACATTATCTGGAATTCAGAGTGAGCTGCTTGGGAGCCACGTTTGCTGGCAATACACATGGCTGGAGATGATTAAAATAAAAAGTGGCAGGAGGATGCTGTAACAGGATCCCTTGAGCTGTGTGTGTGTGTGTTTGGGGAATGGTCAGCCAGATGGCAAGCATGATTCAGCACCAGCAAGCGTGAAGTGATGTGCATTGAGACGCAGGCTCCTCACTTTGCTAAGGCACTGATGGGCTTAGTACTGGTGCTGAGTGACCAGAATGGGGCTCTTGGGTTGTTGGTGGACAATTGGATAAAAATGTTGATTCCCTTCCACCCACTTGTGGCAAATTCCATGTTGAGGATTATTAGGAAAGGAACAGAACATGAAAGTGCCGGAATCATTATGTCTTTGCAGGAATTTATCGTGTCCATGCATCTGGTTTGCTATGTAGTATTTTCCTGGTCAGGACACCTCAAAGAGGATTCTGCAGAACTGGGAGCTGCAGAAAAGGGACTCCATTATGCAGGAGGGTTGCATTGTTTGGAAGGGGAGGGTTATTTTATTTTGGGAGGAAAGATAAGTAAGAGGAGGTGAAATGGGGGGGAGGGGAATGAGGCCTGGGACCGAGAAGGTGGAGGAGGAGATGCTTGTCTCTCTCACAGTTGTAATACTATAATCCATTGGCAGAAGATGAATGGTGGAGGTTCCAAACAAGCCAAAGGCATGTTCCTTTGGGGGTCAGCCTCTCCAGTACTCTTGTTACCAGGTCTTTCTCTCATGGTTGATGCCAGAGGCAGTCTCCCCTGAAAACTGGTCCCTGGGGAGCACAGAGGGGGATTGCTATGGCCATCTTGTGGGCTTAATGCCATTGAGGACAGAATGCCTGAAAGATGAAGAGCCCTCCTTCCGACCACCATCTTGAGGGGGAGAGAGGCAGGCCAGCAACAACAGGCCTCGCCTGAAAGACTATGAGCCCTCCTTCCGACCACCATCTTGAGGGGGAGAGAGGCCTATGTGAGAGAGCAGATGAGCTGGACTTTCCCCCATCCCTACTGTCATTCCCTTCTCCTTTTGACCATCCATTAAGAACCTAAGCCCTTCCTCCATTCCATCTGCCTTGGTCCAGGCCTCGGAGGTAGAGAAGGACTGCTGGACCTAATCCCCTTCCCCACCACCTCTCCCTTCTCCTTTTGTGTTGTGTCTTTTTAGATTGTAAGCCTGCGGGCAGGGAACTGTCTAACTAAAAGGTTTTATGTACAGTGCTGTGTAAATTTACAGCGCTTTATAAATAAAGGTTAATAATAATAATAATAATAATAATAATAATAATAATATAATGCTGCATTAAGGGGGCATTGGGACCAATCCAGCACAGCACTGCCTGAGATCATCAAAGTTTTCTTTATGTTGCAGTCATAAATCCCGTGTGAAAGGGCACCTCAGGTTAAAAATGACCTACTTACCTAAAAATAATGGAACTGAAGAAGAAGGCACACAACAGGCTGAAGAGCCGGAGGTGAGTGTCAGGCTGTGCTGTACATTGGGGCAGAAACAACTGTGATGGGGTTGGGGGCCATTTTTGTTCCTCTGGAAATTGCATAGATTGTCAGAAATGCTCCCACCCTCATGGCTTTGTTTATCTGGACTACTGACTTGTTGAAATGACATCTGGACTGGCTGATGCCCATCCTTTGGTTTCTCCCGTCATCTTGATGGAAAACCTGTTACTGACCTGGATTGGATTAATGAACTACCCAGAGGCTCTTGCACTCCAGCCACCTGATTCCTGGGTCTCTTGCAAACTGGAGCATCAGACAGTTGTGTGGGATGGGTGGGTGCGAAGGAGAATGTGACTTGCCCATGGTCACCCAGTGAGTTTCCATGGTTGAGCAGGATTATACACCCCGCTGGTATTACCTGTTCCATATTTCTTAGATTTATACATCCAACAAAGTAATTTGAGCTGGAAATATCACAGAAGGTATCTGCGCTGATTGAGATTTGTTTACCAATAACATAGGGGTCATTGTAAATCCCAGGTAACATGGTTGTATATAGCGGTATCCCTAATCCTGAATACACTTTGATACTTTGTAAATCAGATGGGAGCCATTTTTGGTGTCCCATCAGGCTGACTCTCTTTTAAAGACCTGACTGAACTGGGATCTGAAGGCAGCCATGTGCCATGACAGTGTGTTGTTCCTCTTGTGCGCAGCCTGGCTGGATTGTGCTGGACCAACCGGAGGCCCCTCACCCATTGCAGGAGCCCCAGTCCACGCTGCCCCTTGGCTGGGAAGAGAGGCAGGATGTCTTGGGCCGGACCTACTACGTCAACCACGATTCAAGAAGAACCCAGTGGACCAGGCCCACTGCCCAGTAAGTCAGTGGCTGGTCTGCTGAGGGGAGCGTACGGGTCTCTGTCTTGGGAAATAATGAGGATGCTTCACCTGGCTATTAGGTGTGTCTAAATGGAAAGCACCCTCCTCCTTTTCCTACCATCTGTTGCTGAAAAAAAATATGAGTCTCTTTAAATTAGAATCAAAGTGGGCAGGTGGCTTTGCACCCTTCGAAGCCCATTCCTTCAGACTAGTTAATTTCTAACCCCATGTTAGTCATTAGTTTACAGTGAGTTTCACTCATTCACACTCATGAAAATACTGTGATATGTCTTATATTAGGTCTCTTTCAAGCATTGCTGCAGTGTGTCCAACTTGTTCCTTTACCTTTTACTCTCTTGAAATACTTGGAAGTGTCAGAGTTCATCCACACCTAACCTGAGTTGCTGTAACAGCCCTTCTTTGTTTTGGAAACAGGGACACAAGGCCTGACACAGAAAACAGCAGTCTTCAGTTGGAGGTCCAGCGTGCTTTTGCACATCGGCATCAAATAACAGAGGAAGCTGAGAATCTTGTTAACAGGGAATCTCCTGAGGTGAGCACCTTACTCCTTGGGTAGCTTTTTGATGCATAAAATGTCATTAAGGTTGAAATTCTGTTAATATTTTTTTTTTGAAAGAGTTGGGAAATCATAACAGAAGATGAAGCAACCATGTACAACAACCAGAGTCCCCGGGCAGCCATGCATCAGGGCAGCTCGGATGCAGAAACTTGCCTGGCGGAAGAACTGAGCGCTCAGCTCATTGTCTCTGGCTGCTCAGGGGCTGACCAGGCAGCTTCCTCCACGGTAAGCACCTTTGTTGATCCATCAAACAGGGTGTGTTTTGAGCAGTGAGGTCTCTTAATGAATGAATGAATGAATGAGATTTATTTATATACCGCCATTCCTTCGATCACGGCGGTTTACAAGATAATAATAAAATACAATACAGCATAAAACAAAATTACAGATAGAAATTTGACCACAGAACTCCCCCATATTAAACCGTATAATAAAGTACATCATTAAGAATCCATCATTCATACCTAATGATTAAAACCAGTTAAAATCTAAACAACACGCAATACACAGGAAAGATGACAGTCAGGACATGTGGGGAAAGGCTTGGCGGAATAAGTGAGTCTTGAGATTTTTCTTAAATGACTCCAGGGAGGGGGCCGAGCGGAGCTCATCAGGGAGAGAGTTCCAAGACTGCGGGGCCACCGCAGAGAAAGCCCTTTGCGCAGTCCCTACGTATCTCATCTTTGGAACTCTCAAAAGTTTTTTCCCACCTGACCTGAGAGTGCGGGGCGGATTGTATGGGGAGAGGCGGTCCTCCAAGTACTCTGGGCCCAAGCCATTTAGGGTTTTATAGGTAATAACCAACACCTTGTATTGAGCCCGGAAGCGGATTGGCAGCCAATGCAGATCTTTCAATACGGGTGTTATGTGGCTGGCCCTGGAACTACCAGTGACCAGCCTTGCGGCCATATTTTGAACCAACTGCAGCTTCCGAGTTTGGTACAAGGGTTGCCCCATGTAGAGCGCATTACAGAAATCAACTCGAGAGGTTACCAGTGCATGCATTACTGTTTCAAGGTCTCCCCGGTCCAGGTAGGGATGCAGCTGGCGTATCAACCGAAGCTGATAGCAGGTGCTTCTAACCGTCGCATCCACCTGAGGAGTCAGGTGAAGCGACGAGTCCAGAAGAACCCCCAAACTACGAACAGTGTCCTTCACGGGGAGCGTGACCCCGTTCAGGACAGGTGGAAAAATTTCCTTCCCAAGAGCCTATCGCAAGTACTTCCGTTTTCTCTGGATTCAGGCTGAGTCTATTTTCCCTCATCCAGCCCATTACCGACTCCAGACAGGCATTGAGTGGAGAGATGCCATCCTTAGTCACTGCATCAGTCGGAGACACAGAGAAGACTGTTTGGGTGTCATCAGCGTACTGTTAATACCGCGCCCCATGTATCCGGATGATCTCTCCCAGTGGCTTCATGTAAATGTTAAATAGCATAGGGGACAAGATCGCTCCCTGAGGAACCCCAGATGTCAGGGCCCTCCTATCAGAACGACAGTCCTCCAGCTCCACCATCTGGAACCTACCTGAGAGGTAGGAACGGAACCACTGTAAAGCAGTGCCCCTGATTCCCAACTCCCCCAGGTGATCCAGAAGGATACCATGGTCGATGGCATCGAAGGCCGCAGAGATGTCTAAGAGCGCTAACAGGGACACGCTACCCCCGTCCATGCCCAGATGGAGATCGTCGGCTAAGGCGACCATGGCAGTCTCAACCCCATAGCCTGCTCGGAAACCTGTTTAAAATGGGTCCAGATAATCCGTCTCCTCCAAGACCCTCTGTAGCTGGGAGGCAACCACTCTCTCGATTACCTTCCCTAAAAATGGGAGCAGTGACACAGGATGATAATTATTTCGAATTAGGGGGTCAAGGTCTTTAATAAAGGTTTTACAATGGCCGTTTTGAGATTAGATGGAAAACAGCCCTCCCCGAATGATGAATTGATAATATGACGCAGCATTTCTGTTGTTGCCGTTCCCCCCTGAACTGCCAGCCATGAAGGGCAGGGATCAAGAGAGCAGGTCGTCTTCCTAACGCTACCGCGGATCTTGTCCACATCCTCGGTACTTACAGACTCAAAATGATCCAGTACAACTGAGTCCACGGAAGCTCTGGACGCCTCTACTCTTGATTCTGAACCAATAACAGCGTCGAGATCAGCTCTTAGCCGAGAGATTTTATCCACGAAGTTGTTAAACTCGTCACAGCAGGCTTTAGATGGCTCCAATAGTGGGTTCAGGGGGGGGAGCCAACTGAGTGAGCTCTCTCACCACCCTGAACAGCTCTGCTGGACGCGACTCCGCGAACGCAATACGTGCAGCATAGAACGAATTCTTAGCTGCACCTATTGCCACTCCGTAGGCCTCCGTAGGCCTTCAAATGAGACTCTAGGAGTGTCTTGTCGGCTAAGTCCTGATGTGTCCGCCATTTGCGCTCTAGTCGTTGCGCAACCCGCTTCCTTGCCCTGAGATCTTCTATATACCAGACGCACACACATACACATACACACTGATCAAGACTGCGCAACACAATAGCTTCTCAGTTGCTGGTGTGTTCAGAAACAGCTATAATTCTGTCACATGTTTGGAGTGGTTTGGGCAAATTGGCATGCTGCACTGTTGATCTTTTGTATTTGTTTAAGAACTTGTAAGCAGTAGCTGAAGGGTGTGCCTTAACTTCTACCCTTAGCCCTGACTGGAGCATGGTGAGGGTTTCTGTCTGTGCCTGTGGACATGTGTTTTCACGCAGGGATGGGAAAGATGCTTCACCCAGGAGCATTCTTGAACTGAATATTCTGAGCATAAACACAACAGGAACTTCCCATAAGGGACCTGGGCCACCCTGCTGTGTGTGTCTATTCTCTTGTCATTGCAGTTGCTGTAGAGCAGGATGGGTAAAAGTGTGTCCCTCCAGACCTGGTTGGACTGCAGCTCTCAGTAGACCTCATTTTTGCATGTGCTGGCAATGGGGTTGATGGGTTCACCAGCCCAGAGCTGCCTTGACCTGCCTCTAAAAGCTTTTTTTTGTTTTGTTCTTATCTTCTCCTTCAAGAACGACTTTAGCAGAAGAGCTGCCCCACAGACTTGCCACCTTGAGGAGTATCCGGCCCTTCCTGTTGTAAGTGATACTTGGGGCTATCCTACCCAATTGCCCTCAGTCCAGATCTATTCACATTGCCTCGCCATGTTGCACATGCATTCAGTCTTGCTGCTGCACATATGGGGGAGTTTTAGAATGCTAAACACTTTGGTGTCACTGAAAAACCAGGGCCTTAAGAGTCAAAGGGTTAAAGACTGTAGTTGCAGAGCTTATAATCTGTTGTTACTTATTTAAAAAGCATAAAAATGATGCATTTAAAGGGATATTAAATGAAGCAGCTATCCAACTGTGCTGTATGACAGGAATCACTTAGAGAATGAACCTCTGTCCTACCAACTCATCTTCTAGAAGTAATTGACAGATGTGTTGCAGGACAGGTGTGTGTGTGTGTGTGTTGGAGTGGTGGAGTTTGATATCGAGGAAAAGGAACCCAGAGAGAGGGAAGGAGGCATAAGCAGGAACCAGTAATGAGGAAATGGGGGTATTCTTACAAATTGGAAGAAAGATGGGAGTCTGGATGATATTTCAACATGGGTTTGAGATGCTTAATGGCAGAAATCAAAGGGGTGTCTTGGAGATGGGGCAAAGAATCCGCACAGGTGAAGGTTTAGGGGAGAATGAGGGAGTGCTGAAGACAAGGAGGAGGAGGGCTTCCAGTTCAGCCAGCAAAGAGTTTGGTTCCTAACAAAATACTCAGGGATTTTTACGCTCAGCACAGGGGAAATTCCATTGTAGCCTTTGCCGGCTAATTTTAATAATGTCTCTCCTAATTCCAGTTACTGCCTACCTCATCGGGGCTGCCTCCTGGCTGGGAAGTGAGGAAAGATGAGAAAGGAAGATCTTACTATATTGACCACAATTCCCAAACGACCACCTGGAAGAAGCCAGCCCTCCAGGTACATTCTCTTGAACCCATTAGGTTTCGGGTGGAGGTGGGTCCCGGTGCCTGGCTGTTGGTGTGCTCCTTGGCAAATTCTTCCATCCCAGTGTGGGACCCATGGCAGCTCCAATGTGCCAGTGGGGCTTGGAGCCTCCCTGTGTCCAGAGAACTGTTATCTCCCTTCCAGCTCCCTTGCATGCCTTCTGCCTCGTTTGCCATTGGTGTGACAAGGCCATGCCGTTTGTATGTGCTTTAGTGTGGGGAGTTCTGGGCACACACCTATTTCTGGATAATACCATTCCAAATTAGATAAGGACCTGTTACAGTTGTCCTGTGATTCACATCCATGGGTTCAACCATCTACAGACTGGGGGGAAAAAACTTCTAAAGTAAACCTTGATTTATATAAGGCACACCATTTTACAATGCCATAGTCTATCATGGGACTTGAGCATCCATAGCTTTTGGTGTCCCTGGGGGTCCTAGAACTAAACCTCGGCAGATACCAAGGGCCCACTGTAGAGTCAGTATGTCTCCTTAGTCCTGGGAATAACAGTCTATGAAAAATGCCTCTGATTCTGACAGTTTGAGCTGCTGGAGGAAGGAGGGTTGTGGTCCCATCATTCTCAAACATAAAAATCCCCATTCCTCCGCCCACAATTTCCAGGCCAGAGAATGTGGGGAGCAGGGCAAGGAAAGGCTGGGCTGGGCCAGGGACCCCAGGGAGCTGCTTGTCAGAAGGAAGCCAGGTAGGGAAGGGCATGGATGGGCAGAACAGTGGTCTGGCCAGGCAGGAGAGGCACCCGTGCAGCAGACAAGCTACTTTTGTTCCTGGACAAAATGGAGAGCTTCTACAGCTGGTGAATGGTGGGCATTAGCTGAGATGGTAGCAAGTGCTCAGTCATGAGGAGCCCATGGGATTGCCCCTTCCCACTTCAGAGCAAGGACTTCAAAGACAGGGCAGCCCACAGCTCAGCCTCTCACGCTTGTGGCAGTGAGCGAGGCCCTGGGAGGCCTCCCCTCCTGCCTGGCTCTTCTCACGTTCCCTCTTTCCAATAGACGGGAGTGGATGTAGGTCAGCAGGCCACAGTAGCAGCAGCAACAACAGCAGCAGCAGCTCCAGGGCCTTCCGCCAAGCAGGCCTTGGATGGCTCCTTGCAGCAGCCCTTGCATCCAGAAGCCCCAGAAATGGACCAGGGCTTCCTCCCCAAAGGCTGGGAAGTTCGCAGCGCACCCAACGGCAGGCTCTTTTTCATTGATCACAACACCAAAACGACAACATGGGTAGGTTGCTTCCTGTGATAGCTGTTTTCCTCTGTGTTTTTATCTCTATGGAGTCAAGCAGTACTAGATTTGTAATGTGGAAACCTCCCATCTTAGTCTGTGGGGAGCTACTCTTCTAATTCTGTTTACCTCTGTTCATGGAAGAGTAGTGTTAAATGTTCCTAGTGTGGAAGTGATCTTAAATGCCCCTTGTTAAAGCAACAATACATTGTTGGTATTCTCTTTTGTCAAAGGATGACCCCAGACTGAAAATTCCAGCTCATGTGAGGAGAAAGACGTCTTTAGATCCTGGAGATCTTGGTCCTTTACCAGTAAGCGTCCCTTCCTTTCTTTAAATATTTGCTTCAGTTTATTCAAGCACTGTTAAACATGTACATTCAAAACCCTGCCACTGCAATCTCTGTGGAGTCCTGCAACCTTGTCTGTCTTTAAGCATCCTGTCAGTGAGTTTTCATGAATGTCCCCCTTTTCTTCAGCCTGGCTGGGAGGAGAGGACACATACAGATGGAAGAACTTTCTACATAAACCACAGTACGTAGAGCATACAATTCTGACCTTATCTCCCAGTTGTTGCTTGAATCTCTTGATGGAGCTAATGCATGTATGTCTTGTGTTTGCAGACACAAAAAAGACTCAGTGGGAGGATCCTCGCTTGCAGAACATAGCAATCACTGGACCAGTAAGATTACCAATGTGATAATCCTGTTAGCTAGCCAAAAATCTGCAGGAGTCCCTTAAACTCTGACATACAAATTGTCTGCAGGTTGGAGGCTTGACCTGCCATGTAATCTGTAAACCTCTTAGATTTAAGAGCTTCAGGAGGGCTCAAAGGGGTCCTTACAATTTCAAGGAAAGGTCAAGGCAGCAAATGAGTGATGATGAAGTTCAGAGCTCTGCATGGAGCCAAGTCGGTGGGATTGAGCTGAAGAGGAGAGGTGTTCCTCAGACCAGCAGCTTGAGGACCTCTTTAGCTATGTTCCTGGCAATGGCACCATCCCCTCAGGGAAATCTGAGGCTCAAGCCAGTCTATTCAGGCAGCTGCACCAAAACTTTGGTGGAGGCCTCTTCTAGAAACTGTTCCATGAGGGTCTTTCTTGCCCCAGGCCCTCCAAGGTGACCGGTGGGACCCACTCCTATTCTTGAGGAGCAAAAAACCCATAAAGGACTGTTTAAGCAGCTAAGTGGATGTGTGTTTGAGAGGAAAAGAAAGAATGATGGATTCAAGAGTGACTTCCAGAAAATGAAAAGCTGGTTCTTTAACATGTTCAGATTGGCATTCTTTTAAAAAGTGATTTAGAACTGTAGACGGAAGTATCAGGATTGCAGGATAAACTTACGCTGCTGCCCAAAGTACTCCTGTCTCCTCCTGAGAGGGTTCCCCTGCCTTGAGGCAGAAATGCTTGAGGATGGATGTGGGGAGACCTGGTGTTCTAATTCTCCTCCCCACCCTTTCCCCCCCAAAGGCTGTGCCTTATTCCAGAGACTATAAGAGGAAGTATGAATTCTTCAGAAAGAAGTTTAAAAAGCAAGTAAGTTATAGAAAGCGATCTGTTTCTTTTCAGGCAACAGCCTGTTTTTTAATGCATGCCTAACTTTGTAAATGGTCTCTTTCTAACGTTTTGACCATGTGGAATGGGATTCTGATAAGAGAAATATTTCCGTCAGTAATGGGAAGAACAGCAAAGAGTCTTCCTGGTTCCTTGGAGACTTAATTCATAAGTCTCATGTACTAATTTGACACCAGCTTTTGTGATCCCCAGTCCACTTCTCCTCATGTGCCGTGTTAGTTTTAAAGGCTAAAACTTGCTGATCCTGAGAGTACCACAGGACTCTTCTTCATTTTTGTTTCTTCAGACTAATCTGGAAATTGATATAACATGGATTTTAAGGTGTACTAGAATGTATTATTCCTTTTCCATTAATTTTTTCTTGAAATAAGTGCAGAAACCAACAGTCTGTCCTTACCAATTTTTTTAAGTGTTGTCATATTTTTGCAATCTGTGGCTAATGACTCTTAACACTCACTCCTCCTGTTCTCTCACAGAGTGATATTCCAAACAAGTTTGAAATGAAACTTCACCGTTCCACAATCTTTGAAGACTCTTACAGAAGAATTATCGCTGTGAAGAAGCCTGAGTATCTCAAAGCCAGACTTTGGATTGAATTTGATGGTGAAAAGGGCTTAGACTACGGAGGAGTTGCCAGGGAATGGTTCTTCTTCCTTTCCAAGGAAATGTTCAATCCTTACTATGGACTGTTTGAGTATTCTGCCATGTAAGTAAAAGCCTGGCCATACTTGTGCAAGTGTGACATCGTGGATGGCTTAAGTGGCCAAAGAGTCTGGATGCCAGCCAGACTTTTCCTCCTTAATGGGTTATCTCCCATTGCCAACCTTGTTTGTAGAAAAAGAGACATTCACTTAAGCATAGTTACTGCATGTTTCTTCTTCGTGGTCTCTGCGAATCATACAAATGGGTTTCACTGCGCCTGCGCAGTGCTGTTCGGAAACTTCTGGAATCACTGGGCAAAGTTTACTTTGCAACATATAGAAACTTTTTGGCGGTAACTCCGCCCACCCGTTATAAGGCCTCTGTCTTCCTGCTCTGTTCTCCAGTTCCTTTTTTCCGCCGCGCTAGCTGCTTCAGGGAACTTTGCTCGCTTTAGCTTGCAATCGGAATCACTTTCACTTTTGACCTCGGACCGTCTCTTGACCATTCTTTGTCTCCCGCCCCTGGTAACTTCGAACTCTCTGACTGTTGACCTCGTTTCTGG
Source organism: Sceloporus undulatus (assembly GCF_019175285.1). NCBI lineage: Eukaryota > Metazoa > Chordata > Lepidosauria > Squamata > Phrynosomatidae > Sceloporus > Sceloporus undulatus. The sequence continues at coordinate 146,799,061 of NC_056527.1, read as the reverse complement.
ACTTTCCCTTTCAACTTGTCGACTTCGGAAAATGCCTGCTCCATTTAAGAAGTGTGATGTCTGCGGGGGCAAGGTGCCCATCCAGGACCCACACTCCTCCTGCCTCCTTTGCTTGGGCAAGGACCATGATACGAAGGCTTGCCCACTCTGCAAGTCCCTCTCATCCCAGGCTTGCAAGAACCGTGAGTCCTGGCTGACTTCGGCCATTGCTCTGGGCAAGGTTCAGGAGGGAGGCCCCCGTCCATCATCGGCTCCTTCGGCTCCGTCGCCTGCCTCATCTTCCCGGGCGAGTGTGTCCAGCATGGTGTCTGCCCCGCCGATGGCGGGATCGTCCACCACCACCGATGTGGCCCGTGGTTCACATAAACCCAGTGCCACCGACAAGCCCTCCAAGTGCCCCCACAAGCAGTCGGGGACTGAGGGTACCGAGCCCAGGGCGAAATCCGGGAGGAAGCTGTCCCCCGAGGGCTCGCACGCGAAGGATTGCGCGGAGGCGGAGGTCTCGGTCTCGACTCCGTCCTCCAAGGCGTCATCGAAGGCATCTCGACACGCCTCCAAGCTGCCCAAGACGGGGGCATCCTCTTTGGGAAAGGCTGCACCGGTGGAAAAGGTGAAGACATCTAAGCCTCAATCCATGGGAGCCATTGTCCTGCTGGACCTGCCAGACAACCCTTTCTTCCCCCCCGAGGATCGGGCCGAGACACCGCGGTCGTCTAAGAAGAGGCACCACAAGGAGGCACCTGAAGGCTCCGAACCAAAGAGGTCCAAGCCCTTCAAGGACCACACCGGGTCAGAGGTCTCCTCCAAGGGAAAGGAGCACGCTTCCCACAAGCAACACTCCCCGACGAAGAAGGCTCCAACACCAGCCTCTTCGCGCCCTGATGGCTCCTCCACCTCGCATGCGGCCGTTCTCCTGGTCGACTTTGCCCACGCCGATGCGGAGGCAGCTGAGCTCCCTCGGAGACTGTCACCTCCTCCTATCCATTCGGAGGTCGACGAACCGATGGAGAGGGACACTGACATGTTTTTTGACGCCAAATCCGGGAGATACTACATGTCAGTGCCGAGGGAGCCTGCCTTCAGGGAGTTCACCCGGCTCAACCTGCGCCCGGTGGCCCCTCAAGATGACGAGCCTGCTCCTTCCCATGTGATGGCCTCAGACTCTGCACCACGCCGCTCCCCGACGGAGCCATCGGCCCTGCAGATCCCGGCGCGTTCAGCAACTCGAGTCAGGGTCCCGGACATCCTGCTTACCTCGGACACCGACTCCGAGGAGGAGCCCTTGCTGCCGTCGGGGGAGCCCTCGGACGATGACGACACCTCCATCCAGGCGTCTCCGCAGCGGATGCACCACCCGGAGCCTTCCTCCCCGATGGATGATGTGCGCTCCTTTAACGAGCACATCATTAAGATGGCAAGGGCCCTGGACATTGAGGCTCGGGATCCTGTGCAACGTCGGGTGCATGGCCGGGTGCCCACGCCTCCCTCCATCCCACTGCTGCCCTCCCTTGAGTCCATTGTCCGGAGGTCGTGGGATGCGCCAGCTTCCCTCGTCGGATCGTCCAGGAAGATCGAGTCCCTCTACCGGATCTCCCCGTCGAGTTGCTCTTGGTTGGCCGAACACCCCAAGCAGAACTCGGCTATTGCAGAGGGGGCTCAGCAGTGCTTCGTCCCCAAACAGGCAACTTCCCCAGTCGACCGGGAAGCGAAGAAAGTTGATGGTCTGGCCAAGAAGGCCTACTCGGCGGCGGCCCTCGCAGTCAAGGCCATCAACTATAACGCCTGCATGGTGGCGTACATCCAGACCCTCATGGAGGGGATCTCGCCACTCGTCTTGGACGTCCCAGACGAAACCCAGCGACGCCCGGTAGAGATCCGTGATGAGGACCATTCGATCGGCAGCTGGCTCATCACCGCCTCCAGAAACATAGCTGACTGTGCGGGACGGGCGATGTCGGCTTCATTGGCTCTGCACCGGCATGCGTGGCTGAGGGGTTCGGACCTCAATGCCAACGTCAAGTCATCCATAGAGGACATGCCCTTGGATAGTAGCGGCCTCTTCCACGCCGAGACCGACAAGCGCCTGAACCGCAAGTTCAGAATGAAGGCGGCGGCGAAGAAGCACGGGATGTCATCGGCTTCCATCTCGCCCTTCAGAAAGAGGCAGCGCCCGTGGCAGTCGCAAGGTCAGTCACAGGGGGCCTTCCAACAAGACCGGCAACCTCAGCAGCAGGGCTCCCAGAGACGCCGGTACCCCTCTCAGTCCTCCTCCTCCTCTGGCCGTCGGAACTTTCCTTCCCGGTACCGAAAGTCCCGCCGGCAGGACACAGACCAGGGGAAGAAGAGAGCCTGAAGGGTTGCAGCGCGCTTCGTCTCTCCTTCTTTTTTCTTTTTGGACATTTTAAGGCCCTTTGTCACCACCTGGGCCTCCATTACAACGGACTTGTGGGTCCTCAACATCATCCGTAGGGGTTATGCCCTCGAGTTCCAAGAGCTCTCCCCAACTGGAGCCTTCATGTCCACTCACCCCTCGGTCACCCTTCTCGACGAAGTGCGCACTTTGCTGGACAAGGGGGCAATCTCCCCTTTATCGCCCAAACAATGCTCCAGGGCTTTTTTCTCCAGGTACTTCACGGTACCAAAGGCAGATGGGGGCATCAGACCCATCTTGGACTTGAGGGAGTTGAACCTTTTCCTTTAATACCGCTGGTTCCGGATGGTGACCTTGGCTTCTATTCTGCCGCTTCTCCACCAGGGCCTGTGGTTCGCGACGGTCGACTTGAAGGATGCCTACTTCCACATCGGAATTCGGGAGTCCCACCGGAGATTCCTCGCCTTCGCCGTCGGCTCCACCGCGTACCACTACAACGTGCTCCCCTTTGACCTTGCCACGGCTCCGAGGGTCTTCACGAAGTGCATGGCACCAGTGGTGGCATATCTTCATAAGAAGGGCTACAGAGTCTTCCCATACCTGGACGACTGGTTGTTTGCTGCCGACTCACAGCAGGAGCTCCGAGAGGCAGTCTCATTCGCCTTGCACCTTTTGGACTCCCTCGGACTGGTCGTCAACGAAGAGAAGTCCCACTTCACTCCGACCAGACAGGCCAAGTTCATCGGAGCCATCCTCGACTCTGAAAGATGCTCCGCCTTTCTCCCTCCGGACCGTTTCCAGGTGTTGGTGGCATCGCTGAGGCCTTGCATCTCTCACAGAAGAGTGAGGGCCAGAGACGTCCAAGTGGCTCTGGGCCACATGGCGTCAACAACGTTCGTGACACCGTGGGCGAGGCTTCGCCTTCGACCACTGCAGTCCTGGTTCCTCTCAGTCTTCTCTCCGATGGAGGGCCCTCCGTCCAAGTGGCTCACGGTACCGAGACCGGTGGCCACTTCACTGAGATGGTGGCTGGACGGCCGCAACGTCTGCATCGGGATGCCCTTCCATCAACCTCAGCCTCAATTGACTTTGAAAAACGATGCTTTCCTGGAAGGCTGGGGCGCCCACCTGCTCCACCTGGTCGTCAAGGACAGGTGGTCGACCCAAGACAAGAATTTCCACATCAATGCCTTGGAGATGCTCGCGGTCGAAAAGGCTTTGAGGGCATTCGAATTCGCTGTCGCAGGCAAGATGGTCCTCCTGAGGACAGACAACACCAGCGTGATGTATTACATCAACAAACAGGGAGGCACCAGATCCAAGACTCTGCTCGAGATTACTCTTCGCATTTGGGACTGGTGCATCCAGAGACAGGTGCTCCTCCAGGCGATTCACCTTCCAGGAGAGGACAACGAGTTGGCGGACCGCCTAAGCAGATCCCCTTCGGTGTGCCACGAGTGGAGGCTCCATCCGGAGACGGTCAGCGATCTGTTCGATTGGTGGGGAACCCCCCAAGTCGAACTCTTCGCGACCGTATGTTACAACCACTGTCCCCAGTTCTGCTCTAGGAGGCGAATGGACGGATCCCTCGGAGACGCGTTCGCTACCTTGGTTGGGAGTAGGCTCTACGCCTTCCCCCTTCCCTCGTCATCAGGCGGGAGTCCAGATGACAACGGACTGTTCGGATGCGATCCTGCACTCCATGGTGGCCGAGGCCTGGTTCGCATCCCTTCTCCACCTCTCAGGGGCTTCCTCCGCTCGACCTCCGTCCCGACTGCTGTCGATCCAGGACGGCCGGATTCTGCACCCGGACATCGAGACTGCCGCTTGTGGCCTGGGATCCAGCCCTGCCTCACTGCCGGAGCCGGTGAGGACGGTGTCCTGGCTGCGAAAGCATCCCCCCAGCGTCCTATGCCCTGAGTGGAGGAGGTTTAGCCTCTTCCTTGATCGAAAGGGATTGTCTCCTGCTCAAGTTTCCAATCCAGTGGTTGTGGAGTTTTTGATGGCACGTTGGATGAGTGGGTTGTGCCTCACATCCATCAAGTGCTACCTCTCGCCATTTGTTCCAGGTCCAATTGAGGGTAGGGCTCCTTCTTTAGGGACCCCTTAGTGAGGGATCCTGAAGGGATGTGCCAATCTTGCACCTCCTGTGTCGGTACGGCCCGGTTTGGAGCTTGGAGGCGGTGCTGGCCGCACTCCAATCCAAGCCCTTTGAACCAATGGCCACAGCAACTTGAGACTACTGACTGGAAAACCACTTTTCTGTGGCCATCACCTCTGCCCACCAGCGGGCGAACTCTGTGCCTTGGGAGGGACCAGCCTTCCTGAGGTTTCAAGGACAGGTGGTCCTTCGGACAGCATTACTTCTTGCCTAGGTTGTGTCTGCTTTCCCATGTGCAGGAATTGTGTGCCTACCCTCGCTTCCAATCTGACTTCGATGTGGAGGGAAGCCCGCGCTCTCCTGACTTCAAGAGAGTGCAGGCTCTTGATGTCAGGAGAGCGCTGGCGTTTTACCTGGACAGAACTGCTGCCTCCAGTCGGTCCAAGAGACTTTTCCCATGCTACTCGGAACGAAGAAGGGGTTGCCCGTGTCTCCGCAGAGGTTTCCAAATGGGTGGCTGGTACCATCCCACCTCTGCTATGAACTGTTGGGCAAACCTCTCCCTGGCCGGTTCGGTCCCCCCTCCACAAGAGCCGTTTCAGCTCCTCTGCATTCCTGTTGAGCATTCCCTTGGTGATGTCTGTAGGCTGCTGTCTGGTCCCAGCCATTGTTTTATAAAGCATGTAGGCTGCACACCAGAGCCATCCGAGACGCAGCTTTGGGAGACTGTGTTGGTTTCAGGGTTGCATTGATTGCACTATGATAGTTGTTGTGTTTTCAGCTTTTGTACATAATGCCACTGTTTTACATTCTGTTGATGTCTTTGCACAATTCCAGTGGACTGGTCTTGCATGACCTTTGATCCCCTTCTAGGTTTTGCAATGTTATGTTCTGTGTTGTTTTTGTGCTTGAAACAAAAGACTGACTCTTTTATGGTTCAAGGTGTTTATTGTTGCAAATTAATATACCCTTGGTTTACCATAGCTTTGGTTTCAGGACACTCTCTCCGCCACTTACCTAAGCTGTTCAGTCTAAACCCATTTGTATAATTCACAGAGACCACAAGAAGAAGGACAGGTTGCTTAACCGTAACAGTATTTCTTCGAGTGGTCATCTGAAAATACATACAATCCCACCCGTCCATCCCCTCCGTGTCTGCTTTTTGGCTCTTCATAATATAATAATAATAATAATAATAATAATAATTAATAATAATAATAATAATAATACATTTTATTCATGACCGCTTATCGCGATGTCTCATAGCGGTGTACAGTTAAAATTGTAATACAATACAAATACAAGGTAGAATAGAATCATAGAGTTGGAAGAGACCGCAAGGGCCATCCAGTCCAACCCCTGCCATGCAGGAAATCCAGATCAAGCTCGTCGACAGGGCCATCCAGCCTCTGTTTGAGACCTCCAAGGAGGGAGACTCACTACACTCCGAGGAAGTGTGTTCCACTGTCGAACAGCCCTTACTGTCAGGAAATCCTCCTAATGTTGAGGTGGAATCTCTTTTCGCTGTAGCTTGCATCCATTGCTCCGGGTCCTAGTCTCTGGAGCAGCAGGAAAACAAGTTTGCTCCCTCCTCAATATACATCCCTCAAGTATTTAATAGGGCTATCATATCACCTCTTAACCTTCTCTTCCCAGGCTAAACATCCCCAGCTCCTGAGTTCGTTCCTCATAGGGCAAGGTTTCCAGACCTTCACCATTTTGTTGCCCTCTTTGGACACGCTCCAGTTTCTCAATGTCCTTTTGAATTGTGACGCCCAGAACTGGACACAATATTCCAGGTGGGCGACCAGAGCAGAATTAGTGGCACTTACTTCCTGGATCTAGATCAATACTTCTATTGATGCAGCCTAAAATCGCATTGCTTGTTAGCTGCCGCATCACACGTTGACTCATGTTACTTGTGGTCTATTGGACTCCTAGATCCCTTTCACATGTGTCTCCTTAAGCCAGGTGTCCCCATCCTTTCTGTGCATTTTCATTTTTTCGCCTAAGTGCAGTACCTTACATTTCTCCCTGTGAGTTCATTCTGTTAGCTGTGACCCGCTTTCTAGTCTATTCAGGTCATTTTGAATGTTGATTTTGTCCTCTGGTATTAGCTATTCCTCTACTTGTGTCATCTGCAAATTTGTAAGTATTCCCCAATTTTTTTCCTCAAGTCATTGCTAAAGATGTTGAAAGTACTGGGCCAAGGACAGAGGCCTGTGGGACCCCACTGGTCACTTCTCTCCAGTGAAAAGGTGCCATTGTGAGCACCCTTTGGGTTCGGACGGTCAACAATTACAATCCACTTAACGTTGCCTTGTCCAGCCCACATTTTACAAGCTTGTTTGCGAGAATGTCATGGGGAACTTTGTCAAGGCCTTACTGAATCAAGATATACTGATCCACGCATTCCCTTCATCTAACAGCTGGTAATTTATCAAAGAAGAGATTAGGTTTGTCTGGCATGACTTGTTTCTCTGAAAACCCTTGACTTTTTGTGATTGGCATTGCCTTCTAGATGTTCAGATCTCTGTTTAATGATCTGCTCCAGAATCTTTCTGGATTGATTTCAGACTAACTGGACGATAATGTTGGGTCCTCTTTTTTCCCCTCTTTTGAAGATGGGACAAGTTGCCTCCTCACACCTGCTGGGGACTTTTCCGTCTCCAGGAGTTTTAAAGATTATTGCCAATGGCTCGATTTACATGCCAGTTTTTAATACCCTTGGATGTAGCTCATCTGGTCCTGGGGACTTAAATTCATTAGGTTAAACAGGTATTCTGTACTATCTCTTTATTATTTTGTGCTGAATTCCCCTATTCCGTCCCTGCTCATTATCCTCAGGTTGGCGCCTTTTCCTTTTTGAGAGATGAGGCAAGAGGTGTTGAGGAATTTGCCTTTTCTCTGTCTTCTGTTAGCATTTTGCCATCTCTCCACGCAGTGCGTACCGTTTTCTTCTTCTTCCTTTTGCTGCGGACATATCCAAAAAAGCCCTTTTGTTGTTCTTAACCTCTCTAGAGCCTGAGTTCATCTGTTGCTTTGGCTTTTCTGACCTTATCTCTACACTTGCTAGCTATTGTTTGATTCCTCTTTGGTGATTTCCCCATTTTTCTTTTCTTATACATGACTGTTTAAAATTAGCTAGTTGAAAGTTCCTGTCATCCATCCTGGGTTCTTGCAACACCCCGTTTTTCTTTCTCACTGGAAATGTTTAATTTGTGCCTTCAGTATCTCCTTTTGAGGAACTCCCTCCATTTTACTCCTTCTCTTTTAGTATTCTGCATGGGATCGCACCCAGTATTTCTCTAAGTTTAATGAAATCGCACTCCTAAAATCTGGATGCGTTGTCTGACTATGCCTGGCTTCTCCTTTCCATTGTATAACAAAATCCAGGAGAACATGTCACTTCCACCTAGGATCCACCACTTGCACTTCATTACAGTCATCCTTGATGTTGTGACAGTTAAAGGAGGGAGAAGTCTCGTCCTTCAGGCGTCCTGATGTTGTGGGTCTGCCTGATCGCTGTCTGAGGCCAAGATGACAGTCACAGAGGGAGGAGCCTCTTCCTCAGGCAGTCCCTGATGTTGCTGGTCTGCCTAATCGTTTCCTTGAGGCCAAGATGACAGTTGGGAGGGAGGGGCCTTTCTTCAGGCAGTCCCTGATGTTGCTGGGTCTGCCTGATCGCTCCCTGAGGCCAAGATGCAGTTAGGAGGGAGAGGCCTCTTCCTCAGGCAGTCCCTTGGTTGCTGGGTCTGCTAATCGCTCCCTCTGAGGCAAGATGACAGTTGAGGAGGGAGGGGCCTCTTCCTTCAGGCAGTCCTGATGTTGCTGGGTCTGCTGATCGCCCCCTCTGAGGCCAAGATGGCAGTTGAGGAGGGAGGCCTCTTCCTTCAGGCAGTCCTGATGTTGCTGGGTCTGCTGATGCCCCCTCTGAGGGCAGATGACAGTTGAGGAGGGAGGGGCCTCTTCCTTCAGGGTCTCTGATGTTGCTGGGTCTGCTGATCGCCCCCTTGAGGCCAAGATGACAGTTGAGGAGGGAGGGGCCTCTTCCTTCAGGCAGTCCTGATGTTGCTGGGTCTGCTGATCGCCCCCTCGAGGCCAAGTGGCAGTTGAGGGGAGAGGCCTTTCCTTCAGGCAGTCCCTGATGTTGGGGTCTGCTGATCGCCCCCTGAGGCCATGATGACAGTTGAGGAGGGGGGGCCTCTTCCTTCAGGCAGTCTTGATGTGCTGGGTCTGCCTGATCTTTCCATCGCCTGCTTGGCGGAAAAAATTGCGGAACTGGGGAAAGAGCGGGAAGGCAGGGGCCTTATAACGGGTGGGCGGAGTTACGCCAAAAAGTTTCTATATGTTGCAAAGTAAACTTTGCCCGGTGATTCCAGAAGTTTCCGAACAGCACTGCGCAGGCGCAGTGAAACCCCTTTGTATGTATTCGCAGATGACCACTCAAGAAATACTGTTACAGGTAAGCAACCTGTCCTTCCCCTCCTCCTTGAAACTCCCCAGACTTGAGGAAGAGACAGGTGTGCAACGTATTAAGAGCAAAGTGATGTGAAACCCAAATAGGAAGCGAATCCAACATGCCTCTCTTGTTCGCCTGCATGTTTCCCAGGTGGACATACCATGCCATGAAGCCATGGCTAGACTGAATGGATGCCGAGCCCTTGCTTTGCAGCAAAGGGCTGTGGCAGTGTTGGGGGGCAAATGGATTTGCAATGAGAAGCCTTGATTCTGCCCCGAGCTGGGAAAGAGTCCTGTCACTATCGTGTGGACGCACTGGGACTGAAGGACCCATGTTCTGATGCCATGGAAGGCGTTTCTTTGCTTGTTGTGGAAGTGTTGACTGTTAGGTTTGTGTGCCTCAGCCTCTTCTTCTCTTGCAGGGATAATTATACTTTGCAGATCCATCCAAACTCCGGGATGTGCAACGAAGACCATCTGTCTACTTCAAGTTCCTCGGCCGCGTGGCGGGGATGGCTGTCTATCATGGGAAGCTCTTGGATGGTTAGTGTCATGGTGTGATAATTTGTTCTGGATTTCCTTTTTCAAATAATTTGATAACCTAGTCTTTCTCTTCACCCAAGGTTCTTTATTCGCCCTTTTACAAAATGATGCTTCAGAAGCCAATAACTCTTCACGATATGGAATCTGTGGTATGTAGTCCTTTGTGTCCACTGTAAACGCTTGGTGCCAGCATGCCTTGAGATTTCTTGGCTTAGCTGAGCTGCAGCCGATGGCTTACTCTCCCTGGCCCCAAGTAGCTGTAGGAGAGGGGTCTTTAGCTGACAGGTTGTGATCCTGCCTTCTTCCTATTCGGACAGTGAGTACTACAGTTCCCTGAAATGGATTCTTGAAAATGATTCCACAGAATTGGACCTCGGTTCACAGTGGACGAAGAACTTTTGGGCGTTTGTTCCCTTACGGATCTGTGTGTGTGTGTGTGTGTGTGTGTGTGTGTGTTTTACAGGCTTTTTTGAATTTAGTAATCCAGTTGTCCATCTTTAGGATAATGAGGTTGCCTTTGATAAGTTGTGTGGCTGTCAAATTCTTACTTTTCTGACTTAAACTGAGAGTGTGAGGTGCAACTTGTAATAAAAGTAGAACATCCTGTGAAATGCTTTTGATGTTGTTACACGGTGCTGAGGCAACACGTTTAATATGGCACCAGATTCTCCACCTTTTGACTGTAGTCAGTAGCTTGTGAGCTGGAGAAACACATGTCGCTTTCTCAATTGAGCAAAGAGACCTGTAATCTTCTCTCAGATGAGGCTTTTTATGAAGAAGACGTTCCACTGTGTACAACACTAATACATTGACACCATCCCACATCAGTAACAACCCTCTCTGAAGCGCACACTGTCTCACTCTCCTCGGTGACAGTTGAGAATGGACAGTTGCATCAACATTCCAGTGATGCACTGTTTTAATGCTGACATATGTAACTGCACTAGAGCTGTAAATAACTTGCACACAGCTCCAACTAGTGGCCACATCCATATCATTTTATCAGACCTGTTTCCATGGTCCTGACAGATCCCACCAACAAAGACTGTGTGTTTTAGGCCTGAACCCCCATGGCTTTTCCATGGCACAGAGGGTCTGCAGAGAGAGGGTGTTAATGTAGCCTGCTTGTTACCTCGTGCTCAGTGTGCTTTGGTTCTCTGTTCATGTCCAGACTCATCAACACGAATTGAAGAGCGGAGGCTCAGGGTGGTGGTCACCAACAACAACAAAGAGGATATCCAGTGAGTAAGGGCTGCATCTCTCCACACCTTTTCTCCTTCTAGGGCCAGCCTGCCTACCCTTCTCCTGGGAAACTCCCCCTTCACTTCGTACAGTGGAGGGGGGGAGGCAAGGCTATTGAGGAAGAGGAGGAGATAGTAGTAGTAACAAGGGCAGACCCCCAGTTCTCCATTACACGCCTTGAACATCTTTCCCATCTGACTTACAGTTGGGCCAGGCAGTTGTTAACCAAATTGCTAGGGTCCAAGGAAGACTCCCAAAACCAATATACTTATCTTTAGGGGAATTTGTGCTTAGCTGAGAGAAAGGGATTTCTAGTGCAGTTGGGACAACTGCAACTTAGAGATCAAGCCCAATGTTTATAGAGTCAGCATCACACAGTGTTCCAGAGGTGGGTTTCCAGATATGAATTATAACTTCATTATGGGGAATAGGCAGCACACACTCGCACACCAAAGCATCCACACACGCTCAAAAAAAACTAACAAGAAGCCACAGGTGGGGGAGAGTGAGTAGAGGCAATGGGATCAGAAAGGGGAAGGGATCATGGCCGCCGCAACAAGAGGGGTGGGCGAATCGAGGGGCTGAGCTTGATCAAACCGACTGGTCCACAATCCAAACTGAGCCCATGAGGGCTATTTCAGCAATATTTTACTCTCAAAGTAGCTAGGGGGCATCCTCCTAGCTTGTGAATGGATTAAGATGGCTTTGAGATTGGTCTCTGAATGGGGAAGAACGGAGTGAAACTGGATTGAATAGAAAACAAAAGGGATTAGTGTGCTGCATTGTTTACTCATGGGCTCTCATCCACAACGTTGTCCAGGGTCCCCCTACTTCCCTCTCGGTGTGTTACAACTATTATGTCCTAAGGGCGGGTTCCCTGAATTCCTATTGTAGCCCTATGTGCAGGAGCCAGGTTTGCCATGAGTCTGCATCCGGCTTCAACAACGGGTCTAGGTGGGTCACTAGCCTGTGCATTTTATTGTATTTATATCAGTTATGAGGGGTAAGAGTGGGTCCCAAAAGCTTGGGTGCCTCATGAATTCCCTAGTTTAGTGCCACTTTACAACATTTTAAACTAAATATTTCCTTCCTTTCACAGTCTTGTATCACGTGGCGGTTTGTGAACAGGATACAAAACAGATGGCTGCCTTTAAAGAGGTATTAAATAGAGGAATAGTTTTGATAACTAACACTGATAAAGCATGGGTACGCAACGTGTGCTAATTTGTCTTGAAACCTTTCTGTATTCTAGGGTTTTTTGAACTTATACCACAGATTCATCAAAATTTTTGATGAAATGAACTTGAGGTAAGGCTTGGTTCCCCCAAAACTTGGATTTGGGGTAGTTTTTGTGTGACAATATTTTTTCTGAGGGACCTCTTTCTTATTCTCTCTTTCTTGCTCCTTTCTCTTTCTTTGGAAATAGTTACTGATGTGTGGCCTGGGAGACGTTGATGTGAACGATTGGAGGAGCACACAAAATACAAAAATGGCTACAAACACAAATAACCATTGTGATTCGTGGTTTTGGAAGGTAAACCAAAAGGGAGTTTTTGTCTTCAACAGGAATCTCTTTTGTGTCCTGTGGGCAGGTACCTTCTACAAGTGGCAAAGGTTGGGCAATGGGCATACAGCTTCCCAAGCACATTCCTTTTTTGTGGGGCGGTGGGGGGTGCCAAGAGGAGGGCTGGGCCCACCTGAACGGGGTTCTGCTTCAGCGCCAGGGAGCTCAGTCCTGGCAGCCTCCTGAATGAGAACAGATTCTCCTTTTTGCAGGGGGCCAAAATCACCAGCCAGAAACTAGAACTATTTCACCTTTGAATCTGCCTTCAATCTGGGGTTTTAATTTGAGACAGTAAACAAGGCTTGCTGAAAAAGTGGAGGCCCTGGAGCAGGGCAACGCGAGGAGCGTTTCAGCACCTTCTCTGTCTTTGCCTAGGCGGTGCTGCTGATGGATTCGGAGAAACGCATAAGATGCTACAGTTTGTGACAGGCACGTCCCGGGTGCCGATGAAGGGTTTGCTGAACTGTACGGTATGTGCCCCCTCCCCTGCTCTTTTGTAATTGCCAATGTCATGCTCGTAGGTTGGTTGCTAAAGAGTTAAAATGTGTTTAGGTCAGAGCACAAGGGTTTATCCATCCTTTCTTCTTCGTGGTTCTGCGATCATACAAATGGTTCTGCGCCTGGCAGTTGCTGTTCCGAAATTTGGAATATGGGCAAAGTTACTTTGCAACATTGAAACTTTTTGGCGGTAACTCCGCCACCCGTTATAAGGCTCCTGCCTTCCGCTCTTTCCCCAGTTCCTTTTTTCCGCCGCGTTAGCTGCTGTTGGAATTTTGCTCATCGCTCAGTCTGATCAGAATCACTGGCTATTTGACTTTGGACCGTTCTTGGACCATTCTACTTGTGACTCCTATTGTACTTCAACCTCGGACCGTCTGACTTCACTCTTATTTTCCTTTGGCTTCGTCGATCTGGAAAGATGTCGCCTCCTTCAAAAAAGTGCGATGTGTGCTGGGGCAAACTCCGGTTCAGGACCCGCACTCGTCGTGTTTGCTTTGCTTGGGCAGGACCAGACATGAAGGCTTGTCAGTTGTGTAGGTCCATTGACGTCCCAAGCGAGGAAGAATCGGGAGTCCCGTTGACCTCGGCGATGCGATCGCGCAGGGTAAGGTGCAGGTTGCCCCTTCCCAGCGACTGTTGCCCTTGGTCTCTAAGTCCCGAGAGAGCCCCGCGAGTGCCGTTCTCTGCACACCCCGGCGACCGCTGCACCTTCCCATGTGGGCCGGGCCCCGACAGGCCCAGTGCCACCGGCAAGTCTTCTATGTGGCCAGTGGCCCTGAAGGTCCAGTGCCTCCACCAAGCCCTCGAAGCGCCCCCACAAAAACTCGGGGACTGAGGGTTCGACAGCTGCAGCCTCCTGCGGACCAGCATCTCTCTGTCCGTCTCCGGGGCCCAGTACCGGCTGGGATTCGTCCGTCTCGTCACAGAAGTCCAAAACCAGCCAAAGAAAGCTAAGGAGAAGGAAGATCGCGCTCCGGCCCCGGCACATCTAAATCCAGCTCTTCTTCGTCTAAAGACAGGCTCCCAAGCCTAGGTCCCCCAAGTCCGGAACTCCTGTGATGTGGACTCGAGGACAACCCCATTCTTCCCTCCCGAGGACGCCAAGGGCTCTGAAGAGGAAAGCCAAGGCCGCTGAGTCTGCATCGTTGGCTCCAAGGAAAAAGAAACTGTGTGAGGAGTCCTCCAAGGGGACCACTATTCCAAAGTGCTTCGTCTGCCGACACGCTGGGTGCTAAGCACCGCTCTCCGACCAACCGGTCCCGACTCCACGGGGCTGGCTCGGCCCCGGACGGACGATCAGGAGCAGCCTTCGTAGTGGAGAATTGAGTGGTGGTTTGGTCCCGAGTCTCTGCGGACTTACCACCGCTCCCTTTGGAGACTTTGGGGATGAAGGTTCGCTTGTCGGGAGGACGCGCTCCCCGACCCCGGTCCCACGTCCATCTGTCTGCGGACTTTGGGCGTGAGCCGGAGATCCTGAGGGTCTTCTTGACTCCGAGGTGGACCAGTACTACATGGAGGTCCCTCGGGATACAGCGTTGCGCAGGTTTGAAGAAAAACGCCATGCCAGATCCCTAGGGGAAGGCCTCGTGGCGGCGCCAAACCATCAGATGCAGGAACATCAAAGCTTGCAGCGACCCTGGACCCAAGGGCTTGTCCTTCAACAACCCTCATGACCAGCCCAGGATAGTGATTTGACGATTCAGTCTGACACTGAATCGGACTGGAGCCGGTACCGTCCCCAGCTTCCCGTCTTGATGATGATCTCTCTCTCCGGATTCTCCCAGGACATGCATCATCCAGGCCAGCTTCCCCCAGGATGACTTGAGGACCTTTAGTGAGCATGTCATCAAAATGTCCAGGGTCTGGACATTGAGCTGGCTTATCCTGAGGAGACAGCCGGGACCCGGTTAGAGCCCGAGTGCATGGCCAGATCCCAACCCCACCGTCCATCCCTCTCCTGCCGTCGCTAGAGACCATCATCAAGAGTCTTGGGAGACTCCTGCTTCTCTGGTTGGGACCCTCACGCAAGATAGAGTCACTCTACCGTGTTCACCCCCGCAAGCTGTGTGCCTGGCTGTCGACACACCCTAAACCAAAACTCAGCTATTGTAGAGGGTGTCCAGATCGCCTCTACCACAAAACAAGCTACCTCTCCTGTATACCTGAGGGCCCGCAAAATTGATGGACTAGCCAAGAAGGCATACTCTGCAGCCTCGCTTGCCGTCAAGGCCATTCACTACACGGCCTGTATGGGGGCATACGTCCACGGTCTCATGGAGGGTGTCTCTCCCTTGGTTCAGACATCCCGACGACACTCGGAGGAAGCTGTCGGGATTCGGGCGAGACGCACTCTATCGGCGGCTGGCTTATCACTGTTTCGGAATGGCGCGACTGTGTAGGAGGGCCATGTCGCATCGATGGCACTCGTCGACACGCCTGGCGCGCGGCACGAACCTCACCCGGAGTCAAGGCGGCATTGAGAGTGCCTTTGGACGACTCGGGTCTCTTCAATACAGATACCGACGACCGCCAAAGGCAAATTTAAGATGAAGGCTGCGGCCAAGAAGCACGGATTCTTCCTCCGTGTTGAAACCGTTTCGGAAGAAGCAGCGCGCCATGGCAGCCTCAGGTCAGTCTTTTAGCCTTATGGCCGGAGCGCCAATACCAGCACCAGGGGTCCCAACATTCCAGGTACCCTTCCCAATCGTCCTCCTCTTCTGGCAAGCGAGGCGGCCTCCCCGGTACCAAAACTCGTAGGCAGGACAACGAACAGTCCAGAAAAGATCCTGAAGTTCCTGCACGCTTCTTCCATTCCATTCTTTTTGACATTCTCCAGGCTTCATTAACACCTGGGCATCCATCACAACGGACTCTTGGGCTCTTGACATCATCTGTAGGGGTTATGCCCTGTTCCAAGAGCTCCCTCCAACCGGAGCCTTCATGTCCACTCTCCCCTCGGACACCCTTCTCGACAAAGTGCGCACCTTGCTTGAAAAGGGGGCAATCTCCCCTTTACCACCCGACCAATGTCCTAGGGCCTTCTTCTCCAGGTACTTTACGGTACCAAAAGCGGATGGGGGCATCAGGCCCATCCTGGACTTAAGACAATTGAACTTGTTCCTTGAGTACCGTCGCTTTCGGATGGTAACCTTGGCTTCCATTCTGCCTCTGCTCCGCCAGGGCCTGTGGTTCGCAACCGTCGACCTGAAGGACGCCTACTTCCACATCGGGATTCGAGAGTCCCACCGAAGATTCCTCGCCTTCGCCGTCGGCTCCACCCCGTACCGCTACAATGTTCTTCCCTTCGGCTTGGCCACGGCTCCACGGGTCTTCACAAAGTGCATGGCACCGGTGGTGGCATACCTTCATCAGAAGGGCTTCATGGTCTTCCCGTACTTGGACGACTGGCTGTTTGCCGCCGAATCCCAGCAAGAACTGCAGGAGGCAGTCTCGTTTGCCTTGCACCTCTTGGACTCCCTTGGGCTGGTCGTCAACAAGGAAAAGTCCCACTTCACACCGACCAGGCAGGTCAAGTTCATCGGGGCCATCCTCGACTCCGAAAGATGCTCCGCCTTTCTCCCTCCAGACCGTTTCCAGGCCTTGATGGCGTCACTCAGGCCTTGCATCTCCCACAGAAGGGTGAGGGCCAGAGATGTCCAAGTCGCCCTGGGCCACATGGCATCGACGACGTTCGTCACACCATGGTCAAGGCTTCACCTTCGACCTTTGCAGTCCTGGTTCCTCTCTGTCTTCTCCCCGATGGAGGACCTCCTGTCCAAGTGGCTCACGGTACCAAGACCGGTAGCTGCTTCCCTGAGATGGTGGTTGGACTGCCGCAACGTCTGCACCGGAATGCCTTTTCATCAGCCCCAGTCACAACTGACGCTGACAACCGATGCATCCCTGGAGGGATGGGGCGCTCACCTGCTCGACTTGGTCGTCAAGGACAGGTGGTCCACACAAGACAAGCTCCTCCACATCAACGCCCTGGAGATGCTGGCAGTGGAAAAGGCATTGAGGGCGTTCGAGTTTGCCGTCACAGGCAAGGTGGTCCTCCTGAGGACGGACAACACCACCGTGATGTATTACATCAACAAACAAGGAGGCACCAGATCCAAGACCCTGCTCGACCTCACGCTCCGCATCTGGGACTGGTGCATTCAGAGACGCGTCTTTCTCCAGGCGATTCACCTTCCCGGAGAGGACGAGTTGGCAGACCGCCTAAGCAGATTCCCTTCGGTGTGCCACGAGTGGAGGCTCCATCCCGAGACGGTCAGCGACCTCTTCGACCGGTGGGGAACCCCCTGGATCGACCTCTTCGCGACCAGGTGGAACAGCCACTGTCCCCAGTTCTGCTCCAGGAAGCGGATGGACGGATCCCTCGGAGACGCATTCGCCTTCCTCTGGACGGGGGAGCTCTTCTACGCCTTCCCTCCGTTTCCTCTCATCATCAGGGTGGTGTCCAAGATGACAACGGACCGGTCGCATGCGATCCTGATCACCCCGTGGTGGCCGAGACAGCCTTGGTTCGCATCCCTTCTCCACCTCTCCAGGAGATGCTTTCTCCGCCTCGACCCTCGCCCGGACCTGCTGTCGATCCAGGACGGACGGATCCTCCACCCGGACATCGAGAGCCTGCCGCTGGTAGCCTGGAGGATACAGCCCTGAAGGCCATACTGAAGCAGTAAGGACGGTGATCCTGGCTGCAAGAAAACCTTCCACCCAGCGGTCCTATGCCTTGAAATGGAAGAGATTTGGCTTCTTCCTCGACCGAAAGGGCTTGTCTCCTGCTCAGGTGTCCACTCTAGTGGTGCTGGAGTTTTTGATGGCGCTTTTGGATGAGGGGCTATGCCTCGCATCCATCAAGTGCTATTTGTCTGCCATTTGTGCCAAGTACCAATTCAGGGGGAGGGTTTCCTTCTTCAAGGACCCCTTGGTGAAGGGATTCCTTAAGGGGTGTGCCAACCTGTATCCTCCTGTGTCGGTACCGGCACCGGCTTGGAGTTTGGAGGCAGTACTATCCGCTCTCCAATCGAAGCCCTTTGAACCGATGGCCACAGCGGACTTGAGACTTTTGACTTGGAAGACCGCCTTTCTTGTGGCCATCACCTCTGCCCGGGCGAACTCTGTGCCTTTCGGAGGGACCAGCCCTTTCTGAGGTTCCATAAGGACAAGGTGGTCCTCCGTACAGACATTACCTTCTTGCCGAAGGTTGTGTCTGCTTTCGACATGTGAAAGGACATTGTGTTGCCCACTCTCGCATCCAACCCGACTTCGGATGCGGAGCGATGCCTGCATTCTCTTGACGTCAGAAGAGCACTGGCGTTTTATTTGGACAGAACTGCTCCCTCCAGTCGGTCCGAGAGACTTTTCCAATGCTACTCGGAACCGAAGAAGGGGTTGCCTGTGTCTGAGCAGAGGTTTTCCAAATGGGTGGCCAGTACTATCCACCTCTGCTATGAACTGTTGGGCAAACCTCTTCCTGGCAGGGTTCGGTCCCACTCCACAAGGGCAATGTCAGCATCCTCCGCATTCCTGTCGGGGATTCCCTTGGAGGATGTATGCAAGGCCACTGTCTGGTCCCAGCCACTGACTTTTATAAAGCACTATAGGCTGGACACCAGAGCCATCCGAGGCGCAGCTTTCGGGAGGGCTGTGTTGGTTTCAGGGTTGCATTGATTGCACTATAATGGTTGTATTCTGGCATTAATGTACATAATGCTACTGTTTACATTCTGTTGAACGTTGATTGCACAATTCCAAAGGGACTGGTCTTGCATGACCTTTGATCCCCTTCTCAGGTTCAACAATATGATTTCTATCTTTGCCGGTTTACATGAACAAAAAGACTGACTCTTTTTATGGATCAAGGTGTTTATTGTTGCAATAAAATACTTTTGGTTCACCATAGCTTTGGTTTCAGGACACTCCCTCCGCCGCATACCTAAGCTTGTCAGTCTAAACCCATTTGTATGATTCGCAGAGACCACGAAGAAGGAGGACAGGTTGCTTACCTGTAACAGTATTTCTTTGAGTGGTCATCTGCGAATACATACAAATCCCACCTGTCCGTCCCCTCAGTGTCCTGCTCTTATTGGCTCTTTCCATCGCCTGCTTGGCGGAAAAATTGCGGAACTGGGGAAAAAAGCGGGAAGGCAGGGGCCTTATAACGGGTGGGCAGAGTTACCGCCAAAAAGTTTCTATATGTTGCAAAGTAAACTCTGCCTAGTGATTCCAGAAGTTTCCGAACAGCACTGCGCAGGCGCAGTGAAACCCATTTGTATGTATTCGCAGATGACCACTCGAAGAAATACCGTTACAGGTAAGCAACCTGTCCATCTCCTGACTTTGCAAACAGCTGCACTCTCAGCTTGTGGAACTGCCTCTGATGATGTGTTTGCTGACCTTGGTTTGGCATGTTGCTGTCTTTGAATGCCTTTCTCAAAATGCCGTCTTTGGCATTCATCCAAGACGCATGTTGAGATCAAGTCCATTGAGAGCTCGCTCTCTGGATCCCCCTGTAAACTGTACAGTATATGATCAAATTCACTGGATAAGCTGCCTAGCAAGATGTATGCTTTTTGTTCTTTAGTCAACTTTATTCCTCTGTTTTCTACCTCTAGGAACAGATGTCGCATGGTGGACAGATGCTCTTCTAGAGACTGTTCCTTTTGCATCTTACAAGCATACAGTCTCTTGCTCTAGAGCATTTTTGACAGTGTAGATTGATGCAGTTCTCTCAGTGCATTCCAAACCACCTTGGCAGACTGCTTATCCCACACATGGTCTAACTGACTGGGCTCCAGAGTAAGATATAACGTAGCTCTGGCTCTTCTATCCAGCTCAGCATTCTTCACAGTTAAACCTTCTTCAGTTACATCCCAGAGTTCTTCTCTTATTATTGGCTGTAATTGGAGTCATTTAACTTTGGGAACTTCATGAAATCCATGCCACCCACAAAACAAACAAATGCTTGGCCTTAACAGCCTTCCACAGCTGTCACTATCTGCTGAATATAAGGAGACAGCCAGCAGCGTGGCTCCTTAACATTCTTTGCCTTCCGGCCCTCAGACAGTTTTAGCTGTTCTTCTGGATAACTGCTCACAAAACAGCTACTCACTCAGATGCACAGGCAGATCCTGAGGCTCACTCTGGGCCCATAACCCTTGTTAAAATGCTTTTGATGTTGTGAAGCACGTGAGGCAACACGTTAACGTATGGCGCCAGATTCTCCACCTTCGTGACTGTAGTCAGTAGCTTGTGAGCTGGAGAAACACCTGTCACTTTCTCAATTAGTAAAGAGACACTGTAATCTTCTCTCATATGAGGCTTTTGTCCTTAGATGAAGTTCCACTATGTACAACACTATATACATTGACACCATCCACATCAGTAACAACCCTCTCTGAAGCGCACACTGTCTCACTCTCCCTCGGTGACAGTTGAGAATGACAGTTGCATCAACATTCCAGTGATGCACTGTTTAAATGCTGACATATGTAACTGCCACTAGAGCTGTAAATAACTTGCAGAACAGCTCCAACTAGTGGCCACATCCATATCATTTTATCAGACCTGTTTACCATGGTCCTGACAGATCCCACCAACAAAGACATGTGTGTTTTAGGCCTGAACCCCACCATGGCTTTTCCATGGCACCAGAGGGTCTGCAGAGGCAGAGGAGGGTGTTAATGTAGCCTGCTTGTGTTACCTAGTGCTCAGTGTGCTTTGGTTCTCTGTTCATGTTCAGACTCATCAACACGAATTGAAGAGTGGAGGCTCAGAGGTGGTGGTCACCAACAACAACAAGCAGGAGTATATCCAGTGAGTAAGAGGCTGCATCTCTCCACACCTTTTCTCCTTCCTAGGGCCAGCCTGCCTACCCTTCTCCTGGGAAACTCCCCCTTCACTTCAGTACAAGTGGAGGAGGGGGAGGCAAGGCTATTGAGGAAGAGGAGGAGGATAGTAGTAGTAACAAGGGCAGACCACCAGTTCTCCATTACACGCTTGAACATCTTTCCCATCTGACTTACAGTTAGGGCCAGGCAGTTGTTAACCAAATTGCTAGGGTCCAAGGAAGACTCCCAAAACCAATATACTTATCTTTAGGGGAATTTGTGCTTAGCTGAGAAAGGGATTTCTAGTGCAGTTGGGACAACTGCAACCTTAGAGATCAAGCCCAATGTTTATAGAGTCAGCAATCACACAGTGTTCCAGAGGTGGGTTTCCAGATATGAATTATAACTTCATTATGGGGAATAGGCAGCACACACTCGCACACCAAAGCATCCACACACGCTCAAAAGAACTAACAAGAAGGCACAGGTGGGGGGAGTGAGTAGAGGCAATGGGATCCAGAAAGGGGAAGGATCAATGGCCGCCGCAACAAAGAGGGGTGGGCGAATCGAGGGGCTGAGCTTCATCAAACCGACTGGTCCACAATCCAAACTGAGCCCATGAGGGACTATTTCAGCCAATATTTATACTCTCAAAGTAGCTAGGGGGCATCATCCTAGCTTGTGAATGGATTAAGATGGCTTTGAGATTGGTCTCCTGAATGGGGAAGAACGGAGTGAAACTGGATTGAATAGAAAACAAAAGGGATTAGTGTGCTGCATTGTTTACTCATGGGCTCTCATCCACAACGCTTTGTCCAGGGTCCCCCTCACTTCCCTCTCGGTGTGTTACAACTATTATGTCCTAACAGGGCGGGTTCCCTGCAATTCCTATTGCTAGCCCCTATGTGCAGGAGCCCAGGTTTGCCATGAGTCTGCATCCGGCTATCCACAACGCGGTCATAGGTGGGTCACCTAGCCTGTGCATTTTATTGTATTTTGATATCAGTTATGAGGGGTAAGATGGGGTCCCAAAAGCTTGGGGTGCCATGAATCATCCCTAAGTTTAGTGCCACTTTACAACATTTTAAACTAAATATTTCCTTCCATTTCACAGTCTTGTAATACAGTGGCGGTTTGTGAACAGGATACAAAAACAGATGGCTGCCTTTAAAGAGGTATTAAAATAGAGGAATAGTTTTGAAAACTAACACTGATAAGCATGGGTACGCAAGCTGTTGCTAAATTTGTCTTGAAACTTTTCTGTATTCTAGGGTTTTTTTGAACTTATACCACAAGATCTCATCAAAATTTTTGATGAAAATGAACTTGAGGTAAGGCTTGGTTCCCCCAAAACTTGGATTTGGGGCAGTTTTGTGTGACAATATTTTTTCCTGAGGGACCTTCTTTCTTATTCTCTCTTTCTTGCTCCCTTTCTCTTTCTTTGGAAATAGTTACTGATGTGTGGCCTGGGAGACGTTGATGTGAACGATTGGAGGGAGCACACAAAATACAAAAATGGCTACAACACAAATAACATTGTGATTCAGTGGTTTTGGAAGGTAAACCAAAAGGGAGTTTTTAGTCTTCAAGCAGGAATCTCTTTTGTGAGTCCTGTGGGCAGTACCCTTCTACAAGTGGCAAAGGGTTGGGCAGTGGGCATACAGCTTCCCAAGCACATTCCTTTTTTGTGGGGCGGTGGGGTGCCAAGGAGGGTGCCCCACCTGGAACGGGGTTCTGCTTCAGCGCCAGGGAGCTCAGTCCTGGCAGCCTCCTGAATGAAGAACAGATTCTCCTTTTTGCAGTGGGAGCCAAAATCACCCAGCCAGAAACTAGAACTATTTCATCTTTGAATCTGCCTTTAATCTGGGGTTTTAATTTGAGACAGTAAACAAGGCTTGCTGAACAAAGTGGAGGGCCCTGGAGCAGGGCAACGTGAGGAGCGTTTCAGTCAAACCTCTCTGTCTTTGCCTAGGCGGTGCTGCTGATGGATTCGGAGAAACGCATAAGACTGCTACAGTTTGTGACAGGCACGTCCCGGGTGCCGATGAACGGGTTTGCTGAACTGTACGGTATGTGCCCCCTCCCCTGCCTCTTTTGTAATTTGCCAATGTCATGCCTCGTAGGTTGGTTGCTAAAGAGTTAAAATGTGTTTAGGTCAGAGCACAAGGGTTTATCCATCCTTTCTTCTTCGTGGTCTCTGCGAATCATACAAATGGGTTTCACTGCGCCTGCGCAGTGCTGTTCCGAAACTTCTGGAATTACTGGGCAAAGTTTACTTTGCAACATATAGAAACTTTTTGGCGGTAACTCCGCCCACCCGTTATAAGGCTCCTGCCTTCCCGCTCTTTCCCCAGTTCCTTTTTTCCGCCGCGTTAGCTGCTGTTGGAATTTTGCTCATCGCTCAGTCTGATCAGAATCACTGGCTATTTGACTTTGGACCGTTCTTGACCATTCTACTTGCTGACCTCCCTATTGTACTTCAACCTCGGACCGTCTGACTTCGCTCTTGCATTCTCCTTTGGCTTCGTCGATCCGGAAAGATGTCGCCTCCCTTCAAAAAGTGCGATGTGTGCGGGGGCAAACTCCCGGTTCAGGACCCGCACTCGTCGTGTTTGCTTTGCTTGGGCAAGGACCACGACATGAAGGCTTGTCAGTTGTGTAGGTCCATGACGTCCCAAGCGAGGAAGAATCGGGAGTCCCGCTTGACCTCGGCGATCGCGCAGGGTAAGGTGCAGGGTGCCCCTTCTCCAGCGACTGTGCCCTTGGTCTCTAAGTCCCGAGAGAGCCCCGCGAGTGCCGTCTCTGCACCCCCGGCGACCGCTGCACCTTCCCATGTGGCCCGCGGCCCAGACAGGCCCAGTGCCACCGGCAAGTCTTCTCATGTGGCCAGTGGCCCTGACAGGTCCAGTGCCTCCAACAAGCCCTCGAAGCGCCCCCACAAAACCTCGGGGACTGAGGGTTCGACAGCTGCAGCCTCCCTGGCTCGGACAGCATCTCTCTCCAGGTCCGTCTCCGGGGCCAGTACCGGCTGGGATTCGTCCGTCTCGTCACAGAAGTCCAAACCAGCCAAGAAAGCTAAGGAGAAGGAAGATCGCGCTCCGGCCGCCGGCACATCTAAATCCAGCTCTTCTTCGTCTAAAGACAGGGCTCCCAAGCCTAGGTCCCCCAAGTCCGGAACTCCTGTGATCGTGGACCTCGAGGACAACCCATTCTTCCCTCCAGAGACGCCAAGGGCTCTGAAGAGGAAAGCCAAGGCCGCTGAGTCTGCATCGTTGGCTCCAAGGAAAAAGAAACTGTGTGAGGAGTCCTCCAAAGGGACCACTACTTCCAAAGGTGCTTCTAAGTCTGCCGACCATCGCTCGGGTGCTAAGCACCGCTCTCCGGACCAACCGGTCCCGACTCCACAGGCTGCGGCTCAGCCCCAGACGGAGATCCAGGAGCAGCCTTCGTCAGGGAGAATTGAGGGTGGTTTGGTCCCGAGTCTCTGCGGACTTACCACCGCTCCCTTTGGAGACTCTGGGGATGAAGGTTCGCTGTCGGGAGGACGACGCTCCCCGACCCCGGTCCCACGTCCATCTGTCCTGCGGACTTTGGGCGTCGAGCCGGAAGATCCTGAGGTCTTCTATGACTCCGAGGTGGACCAGTACTACATGGAGGTCCCTCGGGATACAGCGTTGCGCAGGTTTGAAGAAAAACGCCATCGCCAGATCCCTAAGGGGAAGGCCTCGGTGGCGGCGCCCAAACCATCAGATGCAGGAACATCAAAAGCTGCAGCAACCCGCCTGGACCCAAGGGCTTGTCCTTCAACAACCCCTCATGACCAGCCCAGGATAGATGATTTGACGATCCAGTCTGACACTGAATCGGACCTGGAGCCGGTACCGTCCCCAGCTTCCCCGTCTGATGATGAGCTCTCTCTCCAGGATTCTCCACAGGACATGCATCATCCAGAGCCAGCTTCCCCCACGGATGACTTGAGGACCTTTAGTGAGCATGTCATCAAAATGTCCAGGGCTCTGGACATTGAGCTGGCTTATCCTGAGGAGACAGCTCGGGACCCGGTAGAGCGCCGAGTGCATGGCCAGATCCCAACCCCACCGTCCATCCCTCTCCTGCCGTCGCTAGAGACCATCATCAAGAGGTCTTGGGAGACTCCTGCTTCTCTGGTTGGGACCTCACGCAAGATAGAGTCACTCTACCGTGTCACGCCCGCAAGCTGTGCCTGGCTGTCGACACACCCTAAACAAAACTCAGCTATTGTAGAGGGTGTCCAGATCGCCTCTACCCACAAACAAGCTACCTCTCCTGTATACCATGAGGCCCGCAAAATTGATGGACTAGCCAAGAAGGCATACTCTGCAGCCTCGCTTGCCGTCAAGGCCATTAACTACACGGCCTGTATGGGGGCATACGTCCAGGCTCTCATGGAGGGTGTCTCTCCCTTGGTTCCAGACATCCCCGACGACACTCGGAGGAAGCTCGTCGAGATTCGGGACGAGACGCACTCTATCGGCGGCTGGCTTATCACTGTGTCCCGGAACATGGCCGACTGTGTAGGAAGGGCCATGTCGGCATCGATGGCACTCCGTCGACACGCCTGGCTGCGCGGCACGAACCTCACCCCGGGAGTCAAGGCGGCCATTGAAGAGATGCCTTTGGACGACTCGGGTCTCTTCAATACAGATACCGACGACCGCCTAAAAGGCAAATTTAAGATGAAGGCTGCGGCCAAGAAGCAAGGCATGTCTTCCTCCGTGTTGAAACCGTTTCGGAAGAAGCAGCGCCCATGGCAGCCTCAAGGTCAGTCTTTTAGACCTTATGGCCAGGAGCGCCAATACCAGCACCAGGGGTCCCAACATTCCAGGTACCCTTCCCAATCGTCCTCCTCTTCTGGCAAGCGAGGCGGCCCTCCCCGGTACCAAAAACCTCGTAGGCAGGACACCGAACAGTCCAAGAAAAGATCCTGAAGTGTTCCTGCACGCTTCATCCCATCTCCATTCTTTTTGAACATTCTCCAGGTCTTCATTAACACCTGGGCATCCATCACAACGGACTCTTGGGCTCTTGACATCATCTGTAGGGGTTATGCCCTTGAGTTCCAAGAGCTCCTCCCAACCGGAGCCTTCATGTCCACTCACCCCTCGGACACCCTTCTCGACAAAGTGCGCACTTTGCTGGACAAGGGGGCAATCTCCCCTTTATCGCCCGAACAATGCTCCAGGGCTTTTTTCTCTGGGTACTTCACGGTACCGAAGGCGGATGGGGGCATCAGACCCATCTTGGACTTAAGGGAGTTGAACTTTTTCCTTGAATACCGCCGGTTCCGGATGGTAACCTTGGCTTCTATTCTGCCGCTTCTCCACCAGGGCCTGTGGTTCACGACGGTCGACTTGAAGGATGCCTACTTCCACATCGGAATTCGGGAGTCCCACCGGAGATTCCTCGCCTTCGCCGTCGGCTCCACCGCGTACCACTACAACGTGCTCCCCTTTGGCCTTGCCACGGCTCCGAGGGTCTTCAGGAAGTGTTTGGCTCCGGTGGTGGCATACATTCATCAGAGGGGCTACAGAGTCTTCCCGTACCTGGACGACTGGTTGTTTGCCGCCGATTCACAGCACGAGCTCCGAGAGACAGTCTCATTCGCCTTGCACCTTTTGGACTCCCTTGGACTGGTCGTCAATGAAGAGAAGTCCCACTTCACCCCGACCAGACAGGCCAAGTTCATCGGAACCATCCTCGACTCCGAAAGATGCTCCGCCTTTCTTCCTCCGGACCGTTTCCAGGCATTGGTGGCATCGCTGAGGCCTTGCATCTCTCACAGAAGGGTGAGGGCCAGGGACGTCCAAGTGGCTCTGGGCCACATGGCATCAACGACATTCGTGACACCGTGGGCAAGGCTTCACCTCCGACCTCTGCAGTCCTGGTTTCTCTCAGTCTTCTTTCCGATGGAGGACCCTCTGTCCAAGTGGCTCACGGTACCGAGACCGGTGGCCACTTCACTGAGATGGTGGCTGGACGGCCGCAACGTCTGCATCGGGATGCCCTTCCATCAACCCCAGCCTCAATTGACTTTGACAACTGATGCTTCCCTGGAGGGCTGGGGCGCCCACCTGCTCGACCTGGTTGTCAAGGACAAGTGGTCGACCCAGGACAAGAATTTCCACATCAATGCTTTGGAGATGTTCGCAGTCAAAAAGGCTTTGAGGGCATTCGAATTCGCTGTTGCAGGCAAGGTGGTCCTCCTGAGGACGGACAACACCACTGTGATGTATTACATCAACAAACAGGGAGGCACCAGATCCAAGAGATGCTTCTTCCGCCTCGACTTCCGTCCCGACCTGCTGTCGATCCAGGACGGCCGGATTCTGCAACCGGACATCGAGAGCCTGCCGCTTGTGGCCTGGAGAATCCAGCCCTAGCCTCACTGCCGGACGCGGTGAGGACGGTAATCCTGGCTGCGCAGAAGCCATCCACCCAGCGGTCCTATGTCCTGCAGTGGAGGAGGTTTAGCCTCTTCCTTGATCGAAAGGGCTTGTCTCCTGCTCAAGTTTCCACTCCAGTGGTGCTGGAGTTTTTGATGGCACTGTTGGATGAGGGCTTGTGCCTCACATCCATCAAGTGCTACCTCTCTGCCATTTGTTCCAGGTACCAATTTGAGGGTAGGGCTTCCTTCTTTAGGGACCCCCTGGTGAAGAGGTTCCTGAAGGGATGTGCCAATCTGCACCCTCCTGTGTCGGTACCGGCCCCGGTTTGGAGCTTGGAGGCGGTGCTGGCCACGCTCCAATCCAAGCCCTTTGAACCAATGGCCACAGCGGACTTGAGACTACTGACTTGGAAAACCGCTTTTCTTGTGGCCATCCCCTCTGCCCACCGTGCGGGCGAACTCTGTGCCTTGCGGAGGGACCAGCCCTTCCTGAGGTTTCACAAGGACAAGGTGGTCCTTCGGACAGACATTACTTTCTTGCCTAAGGTTGTGTCTGCTTTCCACATGTGCCAGGACATTGTGTTGCCTACCCTCGCTTCCAATCTGACTTCGGATGCGGAGCGAAGCCTGCACTCTCTTGATGTCAGGAAAGCGCTGGCGTTTTACCTGGACAGAACTGCTGCCTCCAGTCGGTCCAAGAGACTTTTCCAATGCTACTCGGAACCGAAGAAGGGGTTGCCCGTGTCTGCGCAGAGGTTTTCCAAATGGGTGGCTGGTACCATCCACCTCTGCTATGAACTGTTGGGCAAACCTCTCCCTGGCAGGGTTCGGTCCCACTCCACAAGAGCAGTGTCAGCATCCTCTGCATTCCTGTCGGGCATTCCCTTGGAGGATGTCTGTAAGGCTGCTGTCTGGTCCCAGCCATTGACTTTTATAAAGCACTATAGGCTGGACACCAGAGCCATTCGACACGCAGCTTTCGGGAGGGCTGTGTTGGTTTCAGGGTTGCATTGATTGCACTACTGATAGTTTGTGTTTTCAGCATTTATGTACATAATGCCACTGTTTTACATTCTGTTGAATGTTGTTGAATGTTGATTTGCACAATTCCAATGGGATTGGTCTTGCATGACCTTTGATCCCCTTCTCAGGTTTTGCAATGTTATTGCTGTGTTGAGTTTT
This sequence comes from Sceloporus undulatus, assembly GCF_019175285.1. Classification (NCBI taxonomy): domain Eukaryota; kingdom Metazoa; phylum Chordata; class Lepidosauria; order Squamata; family Phrynosomatidae; genus Sceloporus; species Sceloporus undulatus. The sequence continues at coordinate 146,770,834 of NC_056527.1, read as the reverse complement.
TGTGCATGAACAAAAGACTGACTCTTTTTATGGTTCAAGGTGTTTATTGTTGCAATAAATATACCCTTGGTTTACCATAGCTTTGGTTTCAGGACACTCCCTCCGCCGCATACCTAAGCTTGTCAGTCTAAACCCATTTGTATGATTCGCAGAGACCACGAAGAAGGACAGGTTGCTTACCTGTAACAGTATTTCTTCGAGTGGTCATCTGCGAATATATACAAATCCCACCCGTCCGTCCCCTCAGTGTCCTGCTCTTATTGGCTCTTTCCATCGCCTGCTTGGCGGAAAAATTGCGGAACTGGGGAAAGAGCGGGAAGGCAGGGGCCTTATAACGGGTGGGCGGAGTTACTGCCAAAAAGTTTCTATATGTTGCAAAGTAAACTTTGCCTAGTGATTCCAGAAGTTTCCGAACAGCACTGTGCAGGCGCACTGAAACCCATTTGTATGTATTCGCAGATGACCACTTGAAGAAATACTGTTACAGGTGAGCAACCTGTTCGTCTCAACTGTGTACATCTGATCACGCTTGTTGACTGAGCGTTATGGCAGCCCTTTAAGGCTGCTCTCCTGCCTTGTGTGTGACAAGTGGGCTTTGGGTGCAAAGTTGAGAAGGCAAAGGCCTCCCACTGGGGGCCCTGGGATCAAGGGATGCAGTCGTGGGGGCTCCCAAGGCCCTTTCCATGCTACACATTGCAGATTATCCACATACATGGCTGGGAGAAAAAAGCAAGGAATGGCTATTTCCAAGGAAAAGGGACAAAGAGGAGGAAAGGGGGCTTCTGTGCCTCCACCCCACTCACCCACCTCCATTAACCCACAAGGGCCCAGGGTTTCAGAGCTTTTGTCTGGGACTTTCTTTTTATTTTTGCTTTCCTTTCTTTTACTTAGAGGCATATTGCAGTGCTGCAATTCCACTTTACCTGCCATGGCTCCACTCTGGAATCCTGGGATTTGCAGTTTAGGGAGGAGTGCTGAGAATTCTGTGCCACAGAGCTCTAGTACATCCCCAGTCTCAAACCCAAAGATTCTGTTGAATGCTGTCATGGCGGTTAAAGTGGAGTCATCACACTGTATTTGTGTGGTGTGAAAGGGCTTTACGGTCATCTCTCGGGTGAAAGTAACATTTCTTTCCAAATGGAGTCTCTCGCTCTTTCCTTGCAGGCTCAAACGGACCACAGTTGTTCACTATTGAGCAGTGGGGCACCCCAGAGAAGCTGCCAAGAGCTCACACTTGGTAAATATGCCTGTATGGGCAACATGACTCTGGCCCCATGCCTCCTGCTTTCTCCTGGCCTTTCATCTGTGCCTTTCTTCTCTCCCGCAGCTTTAACCGCTTGGACTTGCCTGCCTATGAGTCCTTTGAAGACTTGTGGGACAAGTTACACATGGCCATAGAAAACGCTCAGGAGTTTGATGGTGTGGACTGAGGCCACGGGCAGAGGCAGGCCGTACCTCTCCTTCTGTGCTGCAATTTGAAGACGTTTACAAGCAAAACACATTTATTCCAGGGAATCCTTTGCTGTTTTTTCAGGGCAATTGAATCTTTATGGTATCATTTTTTTTTTTTAAAAAAGTGTTATTTCAGTAATGCTTAACTGCATTTTGCATTTCAAACTCTTTGCCTGTATCCTTAGTGGGTGCAACACAAACTTTGATGAGACTGACAGGATCTTTGCATTACCTCTTACAAAAACATTTGCCTTCTTAGCACTCTGAACTACTGAAAGTGTAAGCTGTGAGAAAGAAAAGTTGTGTCCGTCCATCTGTCTGTCCATGTATGGCTCCTCTCACTTCTGAAATGGCACAGTAGCATGATGTGGGTTGTGCTCTTGGGCCGTCAGGCCTTTCTACAGCATTTCCAAAGCACCTTACTCTGTACGTCTGTCTGTCTTTAGGAAAACGTTTAAATGTTTTCATACTGTAGCGCCTTTGCAGAATGTACCAGCTCTGTCTGCGGTTGTGGGCATTGCTGGCAGCTTGAAGTCTGCAGGGCTTGGGCCCTTGGGGCCAAGTCCTGGATGATGATGGGGTGTTGCTTTGGGCCTCTTGAATTAGGCAGGAGTGGTGCCGCTCCTGCAGGGCCTTGTGCAGGAGAAGCTCCCCTCCCTTGACTGTGCGCTCTGCTCTCAGTCCTGATGTGTCTATTTCTACACTTTTTTAACTTTTGGGACTGAAAGTAGCATGGACTTGAGCGAGACTATTTTAGAATCTGTCTGAATTTATATATTAGTGTATTTTTTTGGGTAAATTGTATTTTGATAAATTGTCTAACAAACAATATTTCCAACCTTTCCTTCCTCAAACTCTGAACTATCACTTTGGGGTTTCCCCCCCTCTTTGCTCTTTGAATACCACAGTGTTAAGCAAAACACCTTTCCCATATCCATCCTTCCAGTATTGCACCACCAAAATATAGGCATGTTTACAGGGTTTGATGGACCAATTTCAGCTTTCAATCAGATAAGCGCAAATGTGAGTGACACTTTGCCGAATGCACCCAGGGCAGAACCTGGCCCTGAAATTTGTTTACACGTTACTTTACTCTCTCCTTCTACCCTTAACCTGGTTGTTTTTTAAACATTTTCTCAGTGTTTAGCCTAGAAACCAAATAGAATGTAGTATAACCAAAGTAATAGTAAATAACGTGCAATTTATGGAGAACTAGCAGTGAACAAGTTGAGCATGAAGCTTTTTTTTATACAATGGTTAAACTGAGTGGGGTTTTTTTACCTGAGTTTGGGATCTGCTGCCCAGGTGGTTGTGGTCCAGATGGAGGATCTCCTCTCAGAGCCCCTTTCTGTGCCCATTACACTGGAGGCCGGATGGTCACCAAACCCGGTGGGCTGCCCACTAGCCATGGAGAAGGACAGGGCTGTGGCCAGTGGCATCATTCTGCCCAGAAAGTGCCCAGAGACCTCTGCCGCTTGCTGGACAAAGCAGTCTTAAGGCATCTCTAGTACCCCCCTTGGACCCAGTCTCTCAGGCAGAGAATGACAGGGAAATGGAAGTAACTAACTATTCAGCCTACATACTATTTTGTTTTTGTGTGTGGGGGTTGTGTATGTGTGTGTGTATAAAACTCAGAATGATCTGCCTGTAAAGATTTGAATGTAACTGAGTACAGTACTTCAGTCTAACCAATGAAGAATCTGAAACGGTAAATAAAGTTTATTCTACTAAGTTGTTCTTCTTCTTTATTTAAGTTAATTGAGGAGAGACATTTCTGGAACTGCTTCAAGCTCCTAATTGTCCAGAGTGCAATCGAAATGCAGGGAGCCTCTTCTCTGCTTTCTAGCCAGGCAAATGCCTCTTCTGCGCTTACAAAAAGCCCTGCCCAGAAAATCCATTGTTGCAACATCTAATAAAGCCCACGAGAATGGAATAACTGTGATTTACAGATATCAGTGAAAACTGTTACTGTGGTTTTAAAATATCTGTGATTCAAAACTGTAATTTTCTGTGATTTCTGTGATCTGTACACTACATACTACTGCTACTGATCCAGAATCACAGAATTGTTTGCAGTAGTTACTTTTGTGACTGGTAAGTGGAAGCACCATTGACCCAAGGATTGAACCAGTGATTTTCTGTTATTTCAGTGGTTCCTGTGACCTGGCCACAACTGATACTGACAGGAGCAGAATGAATCACAGTCACTGAAAAAGTAGTTCTGTGAAAATCACAGTTTGGAGCTCAGTAGCAGAATGAATCAGTCACTGAAAATCACAGTTTTGCATTCAAGCCAGTCTCAGTTCCAAACCTAATTAATATCTGTGAAAAAGTAACAGTTCTGTGATACTACTCCATTTTTACTTGAACCCTTTGAAACCCAGAGAACTTGGATTGGGCAGATCATGGCTTCTGGAGGGTGAGCCTTCCTGTGAAACCCTTACACAGAGTGATCCGGGTTTCCCCTTCAAAATGGCAGCATGATGCACAGTGATGTCCATCTGGAGCAGAGCAGGTCAGCCTTAATCCATGACTTGAGGGGTTTTTAGTGGGAACCTTGACCCCTCAACTCTGAGGCGGTTGCTTCAGCATCCTTGCCTCTGCTCCTTTCTATCTGTAGCACAAGTGCCCTTGAGAGGAGCTCCCTTCCAGCAGCCCTTGGAATTGCTTGGTGAGACTTTTTGAAAAGGTTACCTTTCACATTTCCACACTTTCTCCCAGTCACTTTGGACTCCCACGAACATTGGAAGTGGAGTTACATCTGCTCAAGGCATCTGAGGCGTCAAAGGGGGGTGCGCTTTGAAGCCGCCTGTTGATTCATCTCTCTCTTTTTTAGACAAAGAATGCCAGAGATGATTTTGTCTGAAATGTAGCCTCCAGCACCTGGGATTTCTTGGCGGTCTCCCATCCAAGGACTGGCCGAGGCTGGCCCTGCTGTGCTCCCAAGGTGAGCTGGGATCTGGTGCCTGGAGGGGCCTTGGCAGGGGCCCACAGCTGGCTCCTCCACCCCTCCATCCAGGCTGGCTCTGGCTCTCCCAAAGCAGTGCTATTAGCCCACGTATTTCCACCAGGGGGCGCACTAGACCGGCCTGTCAATCAGTGTTGCCAACAAGCCTCGAAAATATGATTCCCTGGAACCCCAATATTTTTTATTATTATTATTATTATTATTATTATTATTATTATTATTATTATTATTATTATTATTATTCAGTCGAAATCCTGGGATTCCGGGGAATTCCCCGGAAATTGGCCATGGTGCTTCAATGGTCAGAAGAGGCCCCAAAGGCCGGCCCTTCAGGGGAAGACGAGAGCGAAAGAGAGCGAGCAGCTCAGGCGCCATCTTCTCTGGAGGGGCTGGCTTCTAGTTCTGCTTCCTTTGCCTTTGGAGGGTCTCCCAGAATGGAAGGGTCTTTTGCGGAGGGAGAAGGGGCTGGGAGGAGGCTCCTCCATCTTTCTTTGGAGCCAGGAGAGGGCAGATGATCCAGATCCGTGGCCTTTTCCAAGGAGAAGGGGCTTCTGTGCCTCCAGAAGCCCCCAAGGGCCCAGGGTTTAGAGCCTGTGTCTGGGAGCCTCTTTTCCTTTTGGCTTTCCTTTCTTTGGCTCAGCAGAAGCAGCAGGCCTTTCCTCTTTTGCCTGGCTGCCCTTAAGCAAAATGCAGCCGCACCTCCAGTTCCAGCGTAGCCTCTCCTTTTAAAAAGGCAAGCCTATCAATAGACGAAGGCCTTGGCCAAATCCCCCCCAAGGATTGACTGAAGCCCCCAAGCTCGAGGCGATGGGGCAGGCGGGGAAGACTCCTTTTGCTCGCCCTCTGAGACCCCTTCAGCCTGAGAGGAGGATCATGGAGGAACGAGGGCAGGCAGGCGGCCCTTGGTTTTGGCGGGGAGCTCTCTGGCAACGCAGGCAAGCCAGAAACAGGCTTCTGGTGCAGAGCTTAACCCGCCACAAATACAGGGTTAGGAACCGCCTCAGCCAGAGATGGCAGGGCTGCCTCCTGCTTCTTCCTTGAGGCTGGCGCTGGGCCTAGTTGCCTCCGAGAGAGCAGACGCCTTGCCTGGCTTTGCTTCCGCAGAAAGGGTTAGGGAGTCAGGAGGACGACAGAGCAAGGGCTCCAGGAAACCTAGGAGCTGCGGGAGAGCCCCCTTCCTCCTTGGCTTTCTTCCCGGCCGGGGGCCAGGAGGCTGCAGCCCCGCTGGCTTGCCCTCCTCTTCCGGGGTTTCAAGGCATGTTTGGGGGAGCTTTCAGCCTGAGGCCTCCCCTTGGGCCCCACATCTTTCCGGAATGGATGCTAAGATCCCGGTGTAATGCCTCGGGAAGCAAGCGAGGCTCTTCGTTGTGGAGAAGACTAGCCACCCACATCTCGCCTTGGGGCAGGAGGAGCTGGGTCTCCCGCCCAAGGGAGAGAGTGGGTCTGGAGGAGCTCTTGGGGCCAGGAGGGCAGGGCCTGGCCCGGGGCAGAGGGCCCTTGCGGGCTGCCAGGGCTGCTCTCCCTCTCTCCCAGGCGGCCCCATTCCTCCCCAGCCCCTTCCGGAGGTTTGAGGGGGAGTCCTGGCCCCAAAGCTCCCAGGAGGAGAGGCCCTCCGAGCACCTGGCCTCGCTTGGCCAAGGCGGCCTCCAGGGCTAAGAGCCGCCTGGCTGTGGCTGTGGTTGCGGGGGTTTTAGGGCAGACCTCCCTCCTGAACCCGTTGTGTTTCTCCAGCCCCAGCAAAAGGAAGGCTGAAAGACGAAGGAAAGCGTGCCAGCCTGAATGGAAACCCTGCTGCAAGGCCTGGAGGGCAGAGGAGCAGGGAAGGGATGGATGGAAGAAGGCCCTGCCTGGCCCCGTCCGCCCGCCCGCGGCTGCCTTTGCGGGAGGGAGGGAGGGAGGGAGGGAGCAGAGCGGCTCCACGTGCCTCCCCTCCCCTCCCCCAAGGCCCTGGAGCCCGGCCGGCTGCCTCCCTTCCTTCCCGCCGCCAGGAGGCGCCTTTCAGCCCAGAGGGAGGGGCCTGGGCCCGGGGCTGCCCTCCCCTCGGAGCCAGCGGAGGAAGGGGCCCGGCTGCTGCAACAGAAGCCCAGCGCTCCGGAGCAAGAAGGAGGCGGCTCGGCAGAGGGCCAGCAAGGCAGACTCTCCGCAAGCCGGCCAGCCAGCCATCCGCCAGGGAGCCCGGGAGCCTTGCCTGGGGGCCATGCCCCGGAGCCTCCTCTGCCTCCGTCGCTGCCGGTGCCGCTGAATGGCTGCCCGGAGGAGCAGGGCCGGCGACCCCCTCCGCCTCCTCCGCCTGGCCTTCCTCCTGGCCGCCTGCCTCCCAGGTGAGAGCCCCAGGCTCCGCTCCCTGCCCCACTCTTCCCCGCCTGCCTGCCAGTCTTCCTCCGCGTGGCTCTGTTTTTGGGCTCCGGAGGATGCTCTCCCCTCAGAACAAGCGCCCAGGAGCAGGAGGAGGGAGGAGGCAGGGCGCCCCTCTCCCCCTCCCTCCCTGCCCAGGCCCCCCAGGGAGGAAGGGCCCCTTTCCCGGCCGGGGGTCGGCGGAGGAGTATCTGGGGGGAGTGCCTTTGAGGGTCTCTCCCTTTGACCCGGAGGCCTTCTCCCCTTCCTTCCTTCCTTCCTTCCTTCCTTCCTTCCTTCCTTCCCTGCCTCGCTCTTCGGGGCCCTGACCCGCGGAGGACCGAGGAGAGAAGGGGCCCCAGGCTGGGTTTGGGGAGTTGCAGTGCCTTCTCTTGAGAGGATGCTCTGCCAGGGGACCCTGAGTGGAGCTCAGCTGCAAATGATGTTTTGGACTAACGCTCCCAGAATCCCCACCGGCCGACGCTTGGCCTTGCTGCTGCCTGGCACCTTCTGGGAGTGGAAGGCCAAAAGTCCTCCAGGGTGAGGAGCAAGAGAGCCAAGCCATGGCCCTGAATGGCCCAGGAGCACAAAGGGGGAGCAACCACCCCAGTAGTAGCCGCTCTGCTGGAGGGGACCCCTTGCCTTGCCTTGATCTCTGCTGAGCTGCGAGATGCAGGGCCTGTCCGCCCTGGGCTTTGAGCTGGACCGCCTTCCGCTCATCCAGGGCCCTGCAGGCACCTCTGGCCAAGAATGGTCCCTTGGGAGTGATCTTTCTCCAGCGCAGAGCAGCTGGAGTCCTGCACATGGCTGCACACTGTGTATTTGCCACACAGGAGGGTCCCTTATACAGTAGTATGGCAGAGTGTGAACACAGAGGCACACTTGGTTGTCATTCAAGAGGCCATGTCGCACAACTGTCCAGTGCAAAGTCCCTCTCCCTGGTTGCCTTTCTGACCCCTTCTTCCTTCCTTCCTCCTTTTCCCAGGAATCTGCTGCTTTAGTGACCTCTTTTTTGTGAAGGAGCCCCAGGACGTGACTGTGGCCCGCAAGAACTCAGTGGTGCTGGAGTGCCAGGCCCGGGGGGAAGCCCCCATCACCGTCACATGGCTCCGAAATGGGGCAAAGGTTCTGGAGGACAAGCGGGTCTACACCTTGCCCAACGGCTCCCTCTACATCAGCGAAGTGGAGAGCAGACGTGGCGGCGGCGATGGGGATACGCTGCAGGCGGACGAAGGGTCCTACCAGTGCCTGGCTCTGAACAAATACGGTGCCATCCTCAGCCACAAGGCCCACCTCGCCTTGGCCAGTAAGTCACCCTTCTGCCCCACTTTGGGAAAGGGGGAAGGCGGTAACTCCTCTTGCCCATGGCCGAGAAAAGGGATGCCAGCCTTCCTCCTCTGTGGCATCTAATTCATCCTGAAAATGTTTGCTTTTCTAGGAGCTCCTCTCAACCAAGCTCCAAGTTGGCAAGGAAGGCCCAGGCTGGGATCCTGTTGGTTGCTCTCAAGCAGAGTAGACCCATTGGGTCAGTTGTAGGTAGCTCCCACTAAGCCAATGAGTCTACTCTGCACATGAGAAACAGAGGGCTTAGAACTTGATGGCTCTGCAAAGAGGCTTTTGTCCAACTGCGTGGATACTCTGGACCTTGTCTCCCATCTGTCCTTGCCAGCATAGCAACCATGGGAGCAACCATCCAAAACATCAAGAGGGTGGGAGAAGCCAGGCTTCTGAGTGTTGCATCAGTGCTGTCTGGAGGTACAGCAAAGATCTCTCCTTAGTGGGACTTAGATGAGGCTATGCTGCCTCCAGCATCCTCCTCCTCTGTGCTTCCAGAGGCATCTCTTAATTGGTGCTACCATATGGGCTGATGGTGGTATGTTTTGGGGTGGAAGGTGGGTGGGGGAGTGGGACAGGATAGCACCCCTCCCTCCTCAGCAAATAGCAGCATGACTTTCACAGGCGAGGGAAGCCTCCCAAATAGTGTTTGCTTCTGCAGTGTTACATGACCAACCTCCTTGGCATGATGGTTGCCAAAGGTTGCTGCAAGGAATCTAGGTCCCAGTGGTCTCCCATTGTGGTCCTATGCCTCTGATGGGCTCCAATCCATAAAAGTCTGTGGCCTAAACATGGATCAGCTTTTAAGGTGCTAGGAGGCTGATGGTGCTCTCTCTTGATGTGTCCCACCAAGAGCCCACAGCAATGGCAGCCCCGGCGTCTGTGTCAGGGAGGCATCTGACATACAGCAGTTTTGGATCTGAACTCTTAAAAGAGTTGTTGGGAGCAGCGATCTGGGTTCTTTGGAGAAAGCAGATCTGAAAATATTCCAGTGCTCTAAATAACGCTAGCAGGTTTAGCATGCCTAGTTGGACTATTATGTGCAAACACATTCAAAGACAGGTGTGGAAATTATTTTACTGGAATATTTGTAATGGTGTAAAGAGGGAGACCATGACAAATCCCCTCTGAACAGATTTTGCCAAGAAAAACCCAGTTTTTGCCTTAGGGTTGCCATAAGACAGAAATGACTTGAAGGCACACAACAGCAGTAAAGAGAACAACATAATACACCCCTCACCCCACACAACAACAACAAATGACTACACTTGGAAGAACACTACTGTATTTCTTGAATCATATACCTAAAATGAATTGCACCTGATTTAACTACAATACTGCTTTCTTTTGCTGAGGTAGAACTGCAGTGCCTTTGGCTTCACTTTCCTTTTGCACTACTTATCAGTTCTATTTCAAACTGAGAAAAATCTATGAAGTCAAAGACTTTCATGGATGGCATCCATAGCTTCTTGTAGGTTTTTCAGGCTATGTAGCCTTGTTCTAGAAGAGTTTATTCCTGATGTTTCGCCAGCATCTGTGGCTGGCATCTTTCTCTGTGATCATGCCTCCGACTTTTCTGGCTCTTGCTGGACCAGGAGTTCATGGTGGCACTTTTTGTCTCTAAGCCAGACTTTGTGGCTTGGGATGGATTAGCTCCATCTACGTAGCACTTGCTGAGATCCTGGATGGGGACTATGCACATTGCGCAGACTTTTGCATGTGGAATAACACATTAATTGGGTTCTGCAGTTCTTGTGTGGGATGCCTGCATGACCCAAAGGCACCAAGACACCAGATGTGTGATCAACTGCCCAAGCAGAGCTGCACCTGCATCCCTGCACTATCCATGCCCATCCACAAAGTGCAGAGCACACTCCTGAGGAATGCCCATTTGCAAGCCCAGTGGCCTCGCAGGCACATGTTTTCCTCTGCCCCTTTGAACTGAACAGGGCCCATTGCATCAACCGAAGATGTCCATCTGCTTCTTGAGAGGAACTTGCACATGTGAAAGAAGCCAGCCGGATCCTGGCCCTTGCTCCAAGAAGGTGCTTCCTTCATCATCACAAGGACCTAAGAGGACATGCAAGGCACACATGGGCAGCAGAAAAGATGAGAGGAGTTATCCGTGAGCCATTGTTTTCTATGCTTGATTTAAACCATTTCCAAAGTTTCAGATTCCCAGATTTGCTTCCATGTCATGAGAGAGCAAATCTGAAGAGAGTGTGAAGGCTCAGAAGAAGAGGAGGAGGATGAGGAGGAATATTCAGGAAGCAAGAGGGAGGATGGATTTTCCAGCACTTGGAGCTGAAAGGAAGCTGTTTGTAGCTGGGCTCAGAATGGCTTTACAGCCCTGATGGACATGAAATGGCTTTCTTTGTGGGGAGCAGAGCCGAAAGTGCCCATGCGAAGCAGGTGGAGGCCTCCCTTTGTGTGCCTCTCTTCCTTCCTTTCTTTGGAGGGAAGAGAAGAAAAGGGAAAGCATCCTCCCTGAGAGGAAGGTTTTAGTGAGACTCCTCTGGCTTGCTTTCTTTCACTCACCATCACTTTCCTTGCGTAATCTTTGCCTTGCAAATCTCCACCTTGAAAAGTGGTGAAGGTCTGAGGCCAGGCCATTGCTGGTGTGTGTGTGTATGCCTTATTTTCTTTGGAAAACAAAGTTGGTGGGGAGGGGAAGGCCAGGGCTGCACTCTAGGCAGGCATTCCATTATTCATGTGCAAATTAAGAATTCACAGGGTTAAAAGGTTAGAAACTGGCTGGGGTGAGGTTTACCCTTGTGATAAAGAGCAGATGACCCTCATTCATGGGCCCAGGCTTTCATGTGAGGCTCCTCTGCAAAGTTAGTGATTGCCATGAATTGTTCCTGTGGAATGTGCCCAGGACCCCCTCCCAGAAGCAGTGCCTGGGCCTTATCTCAAGAGCCCATCCTGGAGGGGGGCCCAGGAGCCACGGCAGAAGCCCCCCAGCCCTCCAGTGTGGGGAGGGAAGGAGGGAGAAGGGGGGCTTGCCTTTCCTTTCCTGGTGTTCAGCCATGCACAAAAGAATGCCACTCACTTCTGGTCTGGCTTTTTTGCCCCTTCCAGCATCTCTTTCTGCCATCTCCCGCCCCCCACACATTTCTTCTTTTGTTTTTTTTAAAAAAGGAAACCTTGAAAGATAAGGTATCTGTTAGGTGCAAACCAAGTGTATTTTGGGTTTGTGTCTGCTGTTGCTTTTAAATGCAGTGGGGGAATTTCAGTTGGGGAGAGGAAGGGGTTGCCTTCCTTCCCCATCTTTTCTTTCTTTGTGAGGAGGAGGAGGAGGCATCTTGGGATGAAATGCTAATATCTGGAGATTAAATGGTGATTCAGAGTTAGGGTCTTAGAGCCATATTGTGTGGAGGGCCTTTCAGCAAGGAAGAGATGGGGGGAGTGACAAACCCCCCCCCCCCCCCCCAATCTAACACTGCAATCTTCAGGCAACCGGAAGGAGAGCTTCAGGGTGACAACCAGTGCTGGATACTCTCTCCTCATTCTTTTTTTGAGAAATACAGCTAGCCTTGAATAAGGGGGGCTTTGCACATCAGGCGCACAGAAGTCAGATATGTTTGCAGTTGGGGCAGATGAAGGGATGCTTCCTGTGAGTGAGGTTTGGAGGGGTTTGGGAAGGCTTGCTGAGAGACTGTTGGTTTCCCCCTTCCTTGCTGACCCTCATCTTTTCAGAGAAAGAGAAAACATGGGCCTGGCTGGCACAGCCTTGATTTTGTGCCTTCCCATATTCTGGTGAGTTCCTGAGAGTCCCCCCCCCCAAAAAAAAAGCAGTTGCCAGGGCTGGGTGTCCTGTGGCTTCTCTGCAGAGTGTTCCTCTGGGCTTCCATCCTTCCTTCCTCTGCCCCAGACAGCAGCCAGGTTTTGGGAGGACATCTTCTGCAGGTACACAGCCCCCCATTCCCAGGGGCACAGAGGCCTTGGCTTCCGGTCCCTTCTTTAAAAGCCCACTTGGCATATGCTATCCCTCCCCCCCCCCATTTTTAGTTTAATGACTGTTTGGGGCTGGAAGGAGGGAGGGAGGTTTAGTTTTTCCAACTATGTACGTATTAACAGTACCACAAGGGAAGAGGAAAATGTTGTAGTATCTTAAGGAGCAGAGTCAGTGCCAGGCAGTGGTTTGAATGCTGAACCAGGTCTCTGTAGACCAGGGTTCAAATCCCTTCTCAGCTATGGAAATCTAATGGGTGGCCTTGGGCAAGTCACACTCTCTCAGCCTCTTTGGAGGGCAAGGGGCAAGCCACCTCTGAACAAATCTTGCCAGGAAAACCCCATGCTAGCTTACCTGGGCCAAAGTGTTCAGCTGGTTGTACTGACACAAACTTTTCCCATTTTAAAGTGACACTTAAGTACTACAGAGTCACTAGGGAAGAATATGCTATTCTTTGTACATTGTCCTATATACTCAACTATAAGTGTACCTCATGTATAAGTTAAGGGCAGGTTTTGAGGCTAAAATTATGGATTTTGATCTGACCCGTGAATCTTTTCTTCTTGGCTTTACTTCGTGAACGAAGATTCAGGAAGGATTCATCCGTGCTTTCTACAAGCGCGTTGATGACATTGGATGTATCCTTCGAGCCTATGCAATGGATTTTTCTGGTGGAACGCAGAGTGCACAGAACTGGCCTCACCCTTTAAACCAGAGGTTCGACTGCTGAGGCCTTGACAAGCATGGATGGTGGCAGCGAGGTCCTCGGGTTTGATTAGAGTTTCTTTCTCTTAGATGGTTGACCTTACAGGGTTAGAGGAGCACCATCTGCCTGGGTTTGGGATTAGAGTTTTCCTTCTCCTAGGATGGTTGCCCTAAGGCTAGAGAGCCCATCCTGCCCTTTGGCGCTCTTGGTCAGACCCTTTGGTTGTGACCTGTCTGGCATGGGAGGCCCTACTGGTGGCTATTATACCACTGCCAGCATAGTTCACAACTTCATTAGGGTACGCAAGCCTCTCCCCCACACAGTAAGAGCATAGCTGGAGGGGAATAGGAGGCCGGAAGATGACAGTTAAGGAGGGAGGAGCCTCTTCCTTCAGGCTATCCCTGATGGAGCTGGGCCTGCCTGATCACTCTCTCTCAGGCCGGAAGATGACATTAAGGAGGGAGGAGCCTCTTCCTTCAGGCTATCCCTGGTGGAGCTGGGTCTGCCTGATCATTCCCTCTCAGGTCGGAAGATGAATAAGTTGAGGGTAAAACATAAGAAGCATGAACAAAGGATATAAAGGACGAAGCTAAGGAAAACGATGCCAAAGAACTTAAAAAATTCGGGCAGGCATAACTGTTTGTGCTTTTCCAACTCAGGAATTCAAAAAGGTCAGAAGTGGAGCCATGATAGACAAAGTAGAAGGGGCCGGTGCTTCTTTTAGGTGATTCTAGAAGGGACTAAGTTCTTGCCTTTTGCCACTTTGCTCTGAGAAAGAAAGCGAGTGGCTCCTTTTTTTGACCGATGGATCAGTCGATCAAGTGTTTGAGGGGGGGGGGTCGCTTTTTTGACTAAAATTTCTAGACTTATACGTACATGAATACATACAATATTATAAATTTTCCAGTAAAATAATTTCCACATAGTACTGAGAACACAGTATTTAATGTGCAAGTGCTGAATCAGATCATATTATTTTTCCCCCCAGGAAATTTTCCAGTTCTGCTTTTTCCAGAAACCACACATCACTGGTGTGTGTTGAGCACTCCTGCTCCTCCCCTTTGTCATCCAAACTGGTGTGTGTGTGTGTTGGACCCTCCTGTTGGTGCTTCCTGGGTCTTGTTTCCACCTCTTTGCAATTTAACAGCTGGGCCCTTGAGGAAGGTGGGTTTCAGGAGGAAAAGTTTGCAGCCATTCTTACACAGGTTTAATGCAGGAAGCATACCTGTAGTCCCAATGGGGCTGGAGTAATACAACTGCTGATGCTACTACTACTAAAGCCCTTCCTGTGGTGGAGGATATGTGGGAGCGCTCACGTTTGCATCCCCCGCCCCACTGCCTCCTTTATCTCCCTGCCTCCCTCCCCAGCAGTCCGAGCTGTGAAATTGGGATGGATTACTTCCACTCTTTATAACTGGTAATCGCCACCTAAGTGAGGAAAGAAGGAAAACAACTAGCCAAGAGAGGCTGGACTCTTTCTGTTGGCCACTCCATCGCACTTGCTGCCTTTTAACCAGATGTTACAGAAACAACCCTCTGTGTGTTTGTTTGTGTGAGGATCAGGGTCTGGGAGAGGAAGTAAAGCCAGTTTGGGTTTTCGTTTGGGGCCTACACTTTAGCAGACTGGATGAAGATGCTCTTTGGGTGTTTTTGGAGGGGCTGGCTCGACCCCAGGCTCTGTGTCAGGGGGCCTGTTGGTGGAAACTGCCTGAATAGCAAAAACCAAAAGGAGACTGAAGCCAACAAAAGAGCCGGGAGGGGAGCCGGGGTCAGGGGCCAAGGAGGAGGCTGAAACAGCTGCCGGCACAAAGGAGAAGAATTTGCTTAAATGATTAGAGAAGGTTGTGGGGGAAAGGAAGGGGGTCTTCTTTTTTGGGACTCCAATCGAATTTGGTAATTGGGAGGCCTGCCTCCGTGGCACATTCAGGGCTGGGAATAAAAAATGCAGGGAATGATTCTTGCAGCAATGTTGGGTCTTTGGCTTGGGAGAAAGGGCTCTCTCAGGCTCCAGATGGAGAGAGAAGGCTGTGGGAGCATCCTCTGGAGTCTGGATTTCTTCAGTGGGTCTTGTGGAAAGAAATAAAGTGCATCTGGGCTTTGTTTTCCTCTTGAGCAATTTTTCTGACCCTTCTTCTGTGTGTGTGTGTGAGAGAGAGAGAGAGAGAGAGAGAGGTGTGGAAGCAATGGTGAGGATATGTGGGTGTTTATGTGATGTGAACAATGAATGGCCCAGGCAAGATAAATGAAGTGACATCTGGATACTTTGGTCATCTCATGCCTCTGTCCATCTGGATTCACATTTGGTGGTGGATGGAGGGCATGAGTAGGCCTTGCTGTGCCCCAAGCCTTTCTTCTTGGCCGAGTGGGGTCTTCCTGGGTAGCCTTCAAGGCACCTTTGGTAGCCCCTTGTTGGGAAGAGCCTGGTCCTGGGGAAGAGAAGGCCAGTTGTCTTGTGTGTCCCTTGACCCCGGTGTTGGAGAGGAAGTGTTGGCAAAAAATTCTGGACCCTGAAAAAGTGGTGGGACCGGTGGGAGGTAGGGAGGAGGGCTTCTTGTAGAGGTGGGTGTGCTGGAGATCTCCCCTTCTCCATCCAAAGTGGGCAAGACATAAACAGATATCTCTGGAAAGCAGCCTGGCCTGAGCCAACAGTTGGTGAACTGGTCAGTGGCTGAATAAAAAGGCCCCCAGAGTGGGGTGAGGGTGGCCATGGAGGGGGGCTGCAAGACAGCTGACTCTCCTGGAACAGGAAAAAGGAGAGTGAGGGCAAGAGAGAGAAATCCATAGAGGCAACGTGGTGCTTGGAGGGACAATGGTAACACATTGGGCCTTTTGTAATATATTGTGTGCCCCTGCACCTTAAGAGCTCTCTGGATTAAATGAATTTATTGATTTCTTCTTCTTCTCTTGCACATGTCTAAGAGGGGCTTCTCTGGCACCACAAACACATGTCAAAGGTCACAACTTTCACTTTGAAACACACACACTTTCAGGTGGTTGACTTTATTGTTGGTTAGCAGCTTTTTTGCTCTTCTTGGATGAAAATTTCCTGCTGTGTAAGTCCCAGATCTGTCACTGTTTATATGCCACCCATATTCTCCCACATCCATTCTGCCATCCACATGCACTTGTGCAGAAAACACACTACCGCTGATGAGGCCCATGCTGTTTTCTTTGCCACGTTTGGTTTTCTGCTTTGGGGCAAAAATGAGCTCTGACATAAGTGGTAAGAGCTTAAAATTTTAAAGTGGGGCCATTTCCTTTGGCCACTGGGAGGAGGAGGAGCTAGAAGTTCTACAAAACTGCTGGTGGAGGAATCCTGGGACATCTTTGCAAAGGGAAGCCTTGCTTTCTGTGTCCACTCTGCTTTGGTACGAGCTTAAAATGTTAAAGTGGGGCCATTTCTTTTGGCCAATGGGAGGAAGAGGAGCTAGAAGTTCTAGAAAACTGCTGGTGGAGGCGCACACCTAACGGCACATGGATTTTTCTTTTCACACTCATTTTTATTTTTTATAGTCTAGGAGGGTTTGGAGTACACAGGAGAAGGTTGCCTTGGCACAGTCCTTCAATTTTACACTTTTCTGTTCACTGCTCCCTTTTAAGGGGCTTGTGGGGACTTGCTCAAAGAAAGTGAGACAGAGACTTACCTTTGGAACTAGCTGGTAGCCAGGAGCTCTGTACATAACTATAGTCCCAGTTGATTGAGCTCGCTAACAGAGTTTGGGGACAAAGGCCAAGCCAGCAGGGGTTCTTTACACTGGTATTTAACGGAAGAAGCCCACAGTCTTGTTTCAGTGCCTCCTTAAGACTTCTCAGTATGGACACTGAAGGACCTGCTGCAGTCACCTGCAACACTTGTGGGATGTTTGTCTTCTTGCCTAGAGATGTGGGGAACTTTACCTGCCCCAAGTGCAAGTTGGTAGCCTTCTTAGAAGAGAAAGTACAGCAACTGGAGGCCCACTTCAGCATCTTAGGAAGCAAGAGGTTTTCCTGACCAGAACAGATCAGATGGTCCTGGATGGGAAACACACACAGGAAGTTGCCGGGGAGGAGGAGGTCACTTTACATACAACAGAAGAAGATGGTTGGAGGAGTGTCACACACAGAAGTAGGGAAACCAGGGAACATTCTATGAGCTTGCAGCTACAGAATCAATTTGAATCACTGTCTGTTATCAGAGATGATGAGGACGAGCAGCAGGGACAGAGCAGGGGACCCTGGAATTACCACCAAAGGGAACAGCCGCTGCTAAGCCTCGGAGGAGGCGTGTGGTGGTTGCGGGGGACTCCTTGCTGAGAGGCACTGAACCAGTGGTTTGTGGGCCTGACAAGATGTCTCGGGAGGTGTGCTGTCTCCCTGGGGCAAAGATCCATGATGTGACAGAGAGGCTGACAAGACTTGTCAAGCCTACTGACCATCACCCCTTTCTTTTGGTTCATGTGGGAACCAATGATACTGCAAGGCCTGTGCCTTCAGAATATCAGAAGGGACTATGAGGCTCTGGGTAGGAAGTTGCAGGGAAGGTTATGCTAAGAGATGGATGCACAGGTTGTCATCTCATCTTCTCCAGTGACAGGGCAGGGCAGGAAGGGAGAAGAAAATGACGGATGTAAATAACTGGCTCGTAGATGGTGCCGCAAAGAAGGGGTAGTTGGATGCGTGGACCAGGGGCGCAGTTCCAGAGGAGAGATTCTGACAAGGGATGGGTTAATCACACACCAGGGGAAGAAATGTTTGTTGCCAAGTAGTCTCAAAGGAATTTGAATCAGAGGGCTTTAACTGAGTGAGTTGGGGGAGGGAGGGGAGACACCAGGGATGGAGAAAATAGGCCAAAACTATAGAGGGAAACAAGGAAAGACCAGTGGCAAGGACCCAACAGTGGAGGAAAAGAAGGCAAAAGAACTTGGCACAGGCAAGTAAAGGGGAACACACATTCTGGATGTCTCTACACTAATGCACAGAGCAAGGGGGAAAAAGGCAAGATGAATTCAACTCCTAGCAACAACAAAGGCAATATGATAGAAATAGGAACATCACATGAAACCTGAGGGGATGAGTCTCAGGATGGAGAAAGGTACCATACTGATAGACCTTTTCAAGAGAAATGAGCCAAAAGGAAAGGAGGAGGAATCGACCTATATGTCAGGGAATTACACCAGGACGAGATCAAGGACAGGCAAATATGGAAAAGCCGGTGGAGAGCATGGATAAAAATTAAAGGGAGGGAAAACAACAAGGACGTTATGGGGAGTCTATACAGACCCCAAGTCAGAGTGAGGAATGGGATGAGGTCTTTCTAGAAAAGATGACCACAACAGCAGAAAAGAGAGATGTGTAGAGTAGTGATGGGGTGACATGATCACACTGATGTTTGTATGGGAAGTAAAAACGTCAGAAAAATCCTCAAGGGTCTAGAAAATTCAATTTCAATTGACCTGGAAGGACAATGTAAGGGTTAACAAATAGGTTTCGGACAGATCATTATCTAGCATCCTCTTTTCTACTAAAAGGGGATGTGATTGGGAAGAATATTACCAGTCCCATTTATGCTAGTAAGTATTTTTATACTTGCACCTATAAAAGTGGCGGACATCGCTAGAGGGGCAGACTGATGATTCGACATTTACTATCCACTCTATTAAACAAGGATAAAGTGGTCGGAATTGGGTGGTTCGATAACGGTAAGGGGGGGATATGCCTGAGGGGATAATGAAAACTGTTATACGGTAGTATGTTAGTGGGGCTATTATACAGTGGAATAAAATGAGATAGCAAGGCATAGCTCAGGGATTCAGACAAAGCATTTCTAGACGTTAGGACTTGAGCGGACTTTCAGTAAACTTAGAGAAGTACCAGTGGTACCTCGGTGATACGAACTTGCTCGGGTTAGAAATTTCGGGGGGATACGAAAAAGTTGGATACTTATTGGCAAAAAACTGTTTCGGGTTTTACGAAATATTTTTCGGTTTCGAAATCATTTCGGGTGAAATTCAAATGCTATATCGCTTCCAGCGCTAAGGAAACTCGGAAAGCTTATTTCGGGTTAACGAAATTTTCGCGTTGCGAAGGGACAAATGGCGGAGAACGAATATTAATTCGTTAACCCGATTTGGCACCATGTATTGAGGGTGATTCCCATGGTCATGGACTACTAAAAGAGAGAAGGGTAGTTCAGGTTCAGTATGGATGGGAGTTTCTCAAAAGGTGGAGATTACTGAAGGCACCAAATTAAAAAAAAACAGTTCCAAGTGAGGGCACGCACAAT
>NC_056527.1:146748119-146751797 GCF_019175285.1 Sceloporus undulatus | reverse complement strand
GGGGCCTGACAAGATGTCTCGGGAGGTGTGCTGTCTCCCTGGGGCAAAGATCCATGATGTGACAGAGAGGCTGACAAGACTTGTCAAGCCTACTGACCATCACCCCTTTCTTTTGGTTCATGTGGGAACCAATGATACTGCAAGGCCTGTGCCTTCAGAATATCAGAAGGGACTATGAGGCTCTGGGTAGGAAGTTGAAAGAGATGGATGCACAGGTTGTCATCTCATCTCTTCTCCCAGTCGAAGGGCATGGTCCAGGAAGGGAGAAGAAAATAGCGGATGTAAATAACTGGCTCCGTAGATGGTGCCGCCAAGAACGGGTTGGATTCTTGGACCATGGGCTGCAGTTCCATGAGGAGGGACTTCTGACAAGGGATGGGTTACATCTCACACCAGTTGGAAGAAATGTTTTTGCCAGTAGTCTCAAGAATTTGATCAGGAGGGCTTTAACTGAGTTATGTGGGGGAGGGAGACACCAGGGATGGAGAAAATAGCCAAACTTATAGAGGGAACAAGACAAGCAGTGCAAGGACCCAACAGTGGGAGGCAAAAGAACTTGCACAGGCAGCAAGTAAAGGGAACACAACCATTCTGATGTCTCTACACTAATGCCAGAGCATGGGGACAAGCAAGCATGAATTCACCTCCTACACAACAAAGCAATATGATATTAATAGCATCACTGAAACCTGGTGGGATGAGTCTCATGATTGTGAAAAGGTACCATCTTGATAACCTTTTCCAGAGAAATGCCAAAAGGCAAAGAGGAGAATCGCCTATATGTCAGGAATTACACCAGTGACGAGATCCAGTGACATTCAATCATGGAAAAGCCCTGGAGAGCATTGGATAAAAATTAAAGTGGAGGCGAAAACAACAAGGACGTTATGGGGAGTCTATACAGACCCCCCAGTCAAGTGAGGAATTGGGATATGTCTTTCTAGAACAGATGACCACACAGTCAGAAAAGAGAATGTCTTAAGTTTAGTGATGGGTGTACTCATGATCCCTGATTGTTTTATGGAGTAAAAACTCAGAAAAATCCTCAAGGTCTAGAAAATTCAATTTCAATTACCTAAACAATGTAAGTTAACAAATATTTCGGACAGATCATTATCTACATCCTCTTTTCTACTAAAAGGATTATTAAAATATTACCATCCCATTTATGCTAGTAAGTATTTTTATACTTGCACCTATAAAAGTCACATCCTAAGGGGCAGACTATATTCGACATTTACTATCCACTCTATTAAACA
Source organism: Sceloporus undulatus (assembly GCF_019175285.1). Classification (NCBI taxonomy): domain Eukaryota; kingdom Metazoa; phylum Chordata; class Lepidosauria; order Squamata; family Phrynosomatidae; genus Sceloporus; species Sceloporus undulatus. The sequence goes on along the minus strand of NC_056527.1, from coordinate 146,750,538 downwards.
AGGATAAATGGTCGGAATTGGGTGGTTCGATAACTAAGGATATCCTAGGGATAATGAAAACTGTTATACGGTAGTATTTAGTGCTATTATACAGTGGAATAAAATGAGATACAAGGCATAGCTCAGATTCAGACAAAGCATTTCTAACGTTAACTTGAGCGGACTTTCATAAACTTAGAGAAGTACCATGGTACCTCGGTGATACAACTTGCTCGGGTTAGAAATTTCGGGATACGAAAAAGTTGATACTTATTGCAAAAAACTGTTTCGGGTTTTACGAAATATTTTTCGGTTTCGAAATCATTTCGGGTGAAATTCAAATGCTATATCGCTTCCAGCGCTAAAAACTCGGAAAGCTTATTTCGGGTTAACGAAATTTTCGCTTGCGAAGGACAAATGCGGAAACGAATATTAATTCGTTAACCCGATTTGGCACCATGTATTGAGGGTGATTCCCATGGTCATGACTACTAAAAAGAGAAGGTAGTTCATTCAGTATGGATGGGAGTTTCTCAAAAGGTGAGATTACTGAAGGCACCAAATTAAAAAAAAACAGTTCCAAGTGAGAAAGAAAATGGGAGGTGTCGCAGAAACGCCAGGAGGGAGGACAAAGAACTCAACCTGCAGCTAAATTTTAAACGTATCATGTAGAAGAAAGGAAAATGGGAAATCACGAAAAGGAATTTCAAAGAAAGAGCAGGCGTGTGTAGGGTAAAGTGTCAGAAAAGCTAAGCGCAAGAAATGAACTCAGGCTTTATAGAGAGGTTAAAACAATAAAAAGGGCGGTTTTTGGATTGTCCGCAGCAAAAGAAGAAAAGGAAACATTAGGCCACTTGCGTGGAGAACAGAAAAAGGCAAATCCTCAACACCTCCTTTCATCATGTCCTTCTCAAAAATGAAATGCTGCCGCAAACGAGGAGAATGGGCAGCGGAACAAATAAGGGAAGGTTCAGCACAGAATAAGACATAATACAGGAACCTGGTAAACGCTAAACGAATAGTAGAGTCCTCCAGGACCAGATAAACTACATCCAAGGGGGGGGGTGGGGGGGGGGGTAGTAAAAGACGGGCAAGGAAATAATCGGCCCATTGGAAATAAAAGTCTTGAGAACTCCTGAAGAACAGGAAGGTCCCACAGACGTGGAGAGGGCAAACGTCCCCATCGTCAAAAGGTGGAAAAAGAGGATCCCTACAATTTATCGTCACCAGGTTAGTCTGACCGTCAGGAAAGATTGTGGAGCATATCAGTAAACATAGAGCTGTGACATCGAAACGTCCATAATCACAAAGTCCACGGTTTTTCAGAAAACAAATCATGCCAGACAAAGCTGGATCTCCTTCTGTGTTGGTAATTATGCGTTAACCCGCGGGATTATGCCATGGAATAGCGGTATATAAATAACTTTTATTATTTATTATAGTATTAAATTACCAGCTTGGTTAGATGACGGGAATGCTTGTGGATTAAATATCTAGTTCATAGGCCGTTGACAGGGTTCCCCATACATTCTTCAACACTCTTGTAAAATGTGGGCTAGACAAGGCAACTGTTAAATGGCTTTGGAATGGGTTGACTGACCGAACCCAACGGGTGCTCAACGATAGCTCTGTTCAGCCTGGAGAGAGTGACCAGTGGGATCCCCAGGACTCTATCTACGTCTTTATCAGGACTTGGATGATAGACTTGGGGCATACTATCAAATTTTTGCAGATACACCAAAGTAGGAGGAGCAGCTAATACTCAGAGGACAGGAAATCAAAATTCAAAATACCTGAACTATACTAGAAGCTGGGCCACAGCTTAACAAAATAATTCAACACGGAAAGTAGTACTCACTTAGGAGGAAAAATGAAATGCACAGGATTACACTGGTAACCCCGGTGATAAACGAATGCCCGACGTTACGAAATTGCCGGGTTCGAAAAATCCTTAAAAATACTGTTTCCGGGGTTACGAAGGTTATTTCGGTTAACGAAAAATTTTTTGGTGCTTGTCGGCGCTTTTTCGCACCCAAATCGCGGCTTTCGCTATTAGCGCCTATGGGGCTTCGGCTTGCGAATGCCTTTTCGGGTTACGAAGGGCGCCAGCGGAACGAATATTAATTTCCGTAACCCGGGGGACACGTTATAGGATTATGGGTGACACCTGCTTGAATGAACGATGTGTGAAGGGATCTGGGACCCAAGTAGACCACAAGTGTGGTACATGCGATGCAGCACTAAAAAGGCCAATGCAATGTTTAGGCGGCATCAATAAAGTATAAGTGCCTATCAGAGAAGTATGTGCAACTGTATTTCTGCCGGGTCGGCCCCCACCTTGATATATTGGGTCCAGTTCTGGGCACCCACAATTCAAAGGGCAGTGAAAAGCCCGAAGACGTGTCAAAGGAGGAGCGACCGTAAAATGGTGAAGGGTCGG
>NC_056527.1:146727481-146746218 GCF_019175285.1 Sceloporus undulatus | reverse complement strand
CCTTCCTCGGAGTGTAGTGGAGTCTCCTTCCTTGGAGGTCTTTAAACAGAGGCTGGATGGCTATCTGTCAGGGATGCTTTGATTGAGAGTTCCTGCATGGCAGGGGGTTGGGCTGGATGGCCCTAGTGGTCTCTTCCAACTCTATGATTCTATGATTCTGTAACTGTTGGAAATTCTAGAGCCAAAAGGCTTTGAGGTGGTTGCATCCATTCCCTAATATTATTGCTAACAATTACTAATAAAATAATTGAGTAGTAATAAAATTGGTAATGGAAATCCTCACCGTCTCAGTATGACAAAGCAGAGCATAATCTTACTCCCCAAAGAAGTCTATGGCTCATTTATAACTGAAGCTGTTTAAGTTTAAATGCTATATTTCAAATGCAAATTTGGAAAAAAAAATTCACCATACATCATACAGACAAGAGTGTGCAAGTGTGGGGTGTGTTAGATCAGTTCCCCCAGTTTCCAGTTCATTTCTATGCACCATCCAGAGTGCTGGTTTTGACACCTGAAAAGTAGAATATGAAACTGGGAGGCTGTGCATCATTTCCAGTCCTCATTGGAGGCCCCTGTATCTGCCTCAGCACCTGGAAAGGCTAAGAAAGAAGGACTTTAAGAGCAGGGCCTTTTGGGGAGCAGCCCCCCTGACTGGCTTCATCCTTGTGTTCTGTTGGGCAGCACAGACAGATATTTGTTGTACTGGGCTTGTGTTGATATTGATTCTTTGTTGCGAAGTAAAAGAAGGAAAGGGCACCCCCATTGCTCAAACCCCCATTTCCCCATGCAGCCCAAAAGTGGCCTCCCGGATAAAATGGAGGTGCAAAGGGCCTAAGTGGACCAGTGGCCTGGCTGCAGCATGAAACCTTCTCTGGCTTGCCTCCTGAGCTGAGCTTTTCTTTTTCAACTCCCCTTCCGCCTGGCCTCTGTGCCACTCTCCCCCATAGAAGCCAGGAGGAAAGACCTCCCTATCTTTGCTGGGCGGTCCTGGGTTGGCCGTTGCCAGGGGCTTCAGGCTGACCCCTGGGACCTGGGCAGAGGCCTCTCTTCAGAGGGGGCAGGCCTTTGTCCTCCTCTCCGGACGGTGGCCAGCCATCTTCACAAAGGAGGAGGAGGAGGAGGAGGTGGTGGTGGTGGTCTTTTTCTTCAGGGTCCAGCTTGGCCATAGAAGAGGAGCCAGCTGGCCATTGATTGCTCTCCAACCAGTGTGCGTGCGTGTCCATCCATCCCTTTGCATTCTTGTGCCTGTTGGTCTCTCTGCCGAGGGGAGAGGAAGGGGAGTGGGGGCAATACACTTTGTGGAGGGGGCATTCTCTGGCAGAGCAGAGGGCTTTGGGGGTGCAGGGACCCCTGCTTGACCTGGCTGATGCAGCCTCTTCCCTTCAGCAAAGGAGCAGGTAGGGCTCTGCCCCCCATCCCTGCCCTCTGCATGCCCACGGAGAGGACAGGCAACCCCACATTCTCCTCAGGACAACCACTGCCCACTTACCTGTCCTCCACCAGCCAGTGCCCCCAACCCAGGCCACAGGGATGAGTTTGCTTTGGGGGCAAAGGAGGGGTGTTAGGAAGGGGCAAATTCTGCTGTGGGGCAGGATGGTGGGGTGGAAGGGGGACCTGGGACAGCAGCTCCTGGCTTTGCAAAACTGATTTCTTTCTCTTGCGCATTTAAAGCCCACAGTGGCTTGTTCTCAGATGTGGTGACATGGTGTTTCTGACACTACAGAAATCAAACCAAATTATTTATGAAAAATAAACACCATCATATTATAATTATGCTATTTTATACTAAAATAAACCTCAAAACTTTAATGCTAGAATATCTTAGTCTCAAAGGTGCCCCCAAGGCTCCTTGTTTCCTTCCTCTCCCTTTTATGCTGACATGGATGAACACACCTTACTCTTAGAAAACAGAAACCGAAGCCCCTTAGGGACCCAGAAGTCCACTTGGCACATGCTCCATGTCCACCTGACCTGGTACTTGGCTGCCAGCCAGACTGAGAGGGCTGTGGAGAGGAGAGCTCTCTCTCAATGGCCTCCACAGTCAGTCTGTAGAACTCACTGCCACATGATGTTGGGATGGCTGCCACCATGGACAGCTTTGAAGGGGAATGCATAAATCCATGGGGGAGGACAGGGTCCTTGGTTGCTACTAGCCATAATGATGACAGGCCAGTTGTCAGGGGAAAATGTGGTGGTTTGTGCTTGGGTCTGTGATTGTGTGAGAGAGATAGAGGGATGCATGCACAGCCAGTGTGGGTGTATCAAGGCTGCAGCCGAGCCTGCCTCCCATGGGAGTATGTTGGTGCCATGGTGCAATATGAAGTGCTTCACAAGCATCTGGTTCTTGTACCTCACTTTTGAGGTGAGCACTTTTTTAAAAGCCCCAAGTGTTGTACCTTTGAAAGAGTGCCTATATTTCTCTGAGCAGCATTTGTGTTTGGGCTGAAGGTGCCTTGGTGTCCATCTTTGCAGAGATTTTTAAAACCACTGGAGTGAGTAGTAGTGTCTCTTCCATGCTTTGCTTTGCAACAGACCCAGAGCAAGCTCCTGGTCATCCTGGCTCCAGAGAGGAGCTTGACAGGTGGATGCAGCCTTCTCTGAAAGGCCAGCCCACAAATGGCTCTTGGGAGTTCTGTGGTGGCTGTTTCATCTGACTACACCTAGTCTCAGTTGCCATTTCCTAGCCCTGACTGAGACACCCGCAGTGGGGAAAAGGCTTTAAAAATGCCCCCTATGGAGTGGGGTTTCTCTTACCTATCCCCTCCCGACGGCCCTTCTGTGCTTCTCCTCCTCAGTGTCCGGTGGGCTCTTCCCCAGCTGCCAGCCAGCCAGCCATTGGGGGCCTCTGCAGTGGTGCTGCTTCGTACTCTGCGACCCCCTCACTCCTTTCACCATAAACACAGGGATTGTTTTGATTTGGCTTACTGGCTGCTTTGCAAGGGATTTCGGGGCTGACTTCCCACCAGGCCGCCGTTTGCTCTTCTCGCCTTCAAAGCTGAAGACTGTAGTTCAGAAGAAGCCATCCACGGACACAGAGACACATGCCTCTAATGAAAAAAGGGATCTGTGCTGTCAGGAGAAGAGAGTTGGCCACATACTGGCTGGCAGGGCAAAGAGGAACCATGGGGGTGGGATAGATGGCCCTTGTGACCCGTTGAGGCCTTAGATTCTGTGTCTCTTTTGGGCCAAGATTTTCCCCTTTGGGCCAGCCATCCAAGCAGTGAAGAGTGTTCCTTGCTTTCTTTTGAATCTTGCAAGAGCCGGGGAAGGAGGCTAGTAGGGCTGCAGTAGAAAAATGACCTCTCTCGGGCCTTGGACAGCAAGGGCAGCGGCTGTACACTCTCTGGTAAAAAATCAGTGTTGGATCACCTGCTGCACCTATGGAAGAAGAAGGATCCAGTCAGACTCAGGAGTAGTTGCATGGCATAAGTCTCCCCCTGTGGATTTGTGCATGGATTGTCCTATGCATTTATTGGACTGCATGGCAATGCTGTGCAAGTGAACCAAGTTACCAAATCTGCCACACTGAATGCACAACCGGATGGGCATGCACATCAGTGTGCAACTGAGCATCCCATGTGGAATTCTACTTCCCCTCCCTAGAACTGAATGGATGCTCTTTGGGGGCTGACTCCACTATTCCTGGGAGCACATGATGTTCTAGAGGGGAATGGAAGGGCCGGCGTGTGGGGCTTCAGCTGCCTGCCATTCCTCCTGGTTGGAGAGTGGTCACTGGGGAGGAAGGGCTGGCCTGGCCAGAATGGACGGTCAGCAAGGCCCCCCTTTCTGTTTCCTTCTCTCTTCAGAGAGGCAGCTGACATATGGCGGAGAAGTTAAAAAATGCCATTCTGTTGCAGTAGCTTCGCAGGATGGACCCTTCTGCAAGAGGGAGGGGGAGTGGGCTGCAAACTGGCCAGAAAGATTGTTTTGGGGAGGGGGCTCAAGCGAGTGGGGGGCTGGGGCTGGGGAAGATGACCCTTTGTCCCTCCGCAGCCTCTTTGCTGTTTGGGGCCCAGGCCCTGCCAGGATTCGTCCAGGGCAAAGGTGATGGATGGAGCTGAGAAGGAGGGACAGATGGCCAGGGTGCCCCCTCCGTCTCCCTGTCCCCCTCCATCTCTCTTTCATTATTGCATCTGGAATTCCTGCCCTCCCTCCATCCCTCCCTCCCCTATTTATTGATGAAAGCTTTGTGTAATTACCTCTCTGCACAAGGCAGATTTATGCCCCTTCACAGCTCAAAGGAAAACACAATGCTGGAAGCCAGAGCCATCCCGGCTTTGATCTGCTATTCCTCAAGGCCCCGATCCCACCATCCACCCTCTCTGTTGCGCGCGTGTGTGTTGGGAAGGTGTGCTCCTGCGGCCAACAGAGCCCCCTCCCTGGCTGCTTCCCCTCTCGCTCAGGGATAGCCTGGGATGTGGACGAGAGACAGGGTCAGAGGATGCGGAAAGGAAAGGGGATTCCAGGCCAATGCATTTCAGTCTGGAAAATATTTTTATGGCCTTCTTCAAGAAATTGCAACTTTAACATCAACCTGCAGGGATTTTAAACAGAGCAGCTTCAAAGCTTATGTGCAGCAGCAGATTGTTTGCATATCGTAGGGTTTCCTGATACTTTCCTACCTTGCAAACTATCAGAGTAATTTTTGAGGTGCATGTAATATGTGCATGTGTGTGCATTATAGGGTCATTGATTGTGCTTAGCCCTGAAAACCTTGGTCAAGTCACACTCTCTCAACCTCAGAGGATGGTAATAGTGGCAAAGCCCTTTTGAAGAAATCTTTCCAAGAAAACCCCATGATAGGTTTGCCTTAGAGTCACCGTAAGGCACACATCAATTACTGAAGGAGAGTGAGTGAATGAGTGAATGAGGAGATTTACAGGCAACCTTTGCTCCAAGGCAGATACATTGGAGAGGCAGCCTCCTGGCCAAACTCCCACAAATCAGACTGGCGGGTGGGAGACGTGGCACAGCTAGCCTGCCCGATCCATGCCAACTGCACAGCAGGTTTTTTTAGTATACCCCATTAAAAATAATCAAATATTGTTAGTTGCACTGAGAAGAGGGGAGGGGCATTGTTGAGGTCTAGAAGTCAATCACAGTAGCATTTTAATTACCAGAATTTATATGATGCCAGTTAATTATTTTATGTCCCCTGTTTCTAGCTGCATCTCCTTTTGGGAGTGACTGGTGTCCTCCAAAAGCTTACCTACACATTTTGAAAATGTTGTTGTTGTTATTTTTGTTGTTGTACTTCTGTTGGTTCTGAGGCTGTGCTTTCCTTCTTCCAGCCATGTCTTCCTTTGAGCTTCAGCCCCTTCCAGTCGAGGTCTTTGAAGGAGGCGTCGCTCGGTTTTCCTGTAAAATCTCTGCCAGCCCTCCAGCCATCATCACCTGGGAGGTGAACCGGACCACGCTCTCAATTGCCATGGACAGGTACGCAAAGTTCTTCTCTTTCATTTAATCGGCATCACTTCCCAGAATTCAGGGCAATAGGGTTTATCCGCATCACAGCAGGTGAGCTTTTTCGTGGCATGGCAGAGATTCAAACTCTGATCTCCCTGAGCCCAGGCCCAGCAGCAGCAGCCACCTCATGTCTGTGTCATGCTGGCAGACAGTTTCATTTCCACTCTCAAGAGGCTGTTATCCCACTTGAGATTTGGTACAGAAAGAGAGAGAAAAGAAATAAGAGACTGTGAAGACCCATTTCTGAGAATTTTGAAGAAAAAATGAAATTGAAAGCTGGCACAAGAATTTTTCAAACTGGACTTGGGAGGGAGCAGCTTTAGAAATGGGTATTGGGACCATGAATTGGAGCTTTAACCTGGTTTTGAAGGACACTTTGCCCAAAAGTGTTCCACCCCATCTCCCTAACAAGTCCAGCACCTTGTATAGTGCCTTTAAAGTTCAGGCTGAAACCAAGAATGGGGACAGCAATGCCCTGAAATGATCATCCTCATCTTTATATCTACCCTGATTCCCCTGAAACTGGCTTACAATTTAAAACAAGTACATGATAGCCTAAAACATGCAAAGGTTAACATTAAACTTGAATTAAACTATTCAAAATATTTAAAAGTATTTTAATGCATACACTTAAAAGGGACAAAGCACAGATAAAAAACAGATCAAGTAAAACAATACAGAGCCCTCCTTAAAGCCTTAGGAAACCCATCAATTTCAGTTCTGAAACCCAGTTGTAGAATAAAGGGGCTGGTTAGCTGGCTGGATGGCTGGATGGGCAGGTGAATGAACGGTGAGGATGGGTCTGTTCTGTCCTTCCTTGGAAACGGGTCCTAGGGCCTGGGAAGGCATAATATAATATTAATTTATTTATACCCCACTCTTCAGCCAAAAGGCTATCAAAGCGGCTTACTAATTGTTAATTGGACATTTCCCTGCCTTCACGAAATGTCTTCCCTTGATGTGTTCAAGCTCTAACAGCCAATGTGGGGGTACTGCTTTCCCTGTTTTTCCTTTCCCCATCTTACTCTCAGGATAACTGCACTGCCATCGGGAGTCCTGCAGATCTACAGTGTCCAACAGAAGGATGCAGGGAGCTACCGCTGCGTTGCTACAACTGTCGCCAACCGGCGGAAGAGTGCTGAGGCGACGCTCACAGTTCTTCCAGGTATCCAGAAAAACCTCCTTGCTTGCTCTGTACCCAGATTCCCAAATGCAAAGAGGACTGCATGTTCTCCCTGCTGCCTGATGATATTGGGCCCAAGCCAAAAACTCAGCATACTGTATATGTATGTGTGTCTGCATTTCCATTTACCTCTTTGTGTGCTTATGCCCTTTCCTGTCTTTTTCCTTCAAAGCCTCAAATGCTAAGCTGTTCCACAAGCCCGCCATCATAGCTAGTCCGGAAAACATCACAGCTTCCCTTCACCAAACAGTCATCTTTGAATGTGTTGCCACAGGGAATCCAAAGCCCATCATTTCATGGAGCCGCTTGGGTGAGTCCCAGAAGAGCTTTGAGCTGCCTTCGGCCCTTAGTTGTGGGCAAACTGGGGTGGTCTCCTCTTCTGTGCTCTTCCTTGTGACGGATGGGCAGCATCTCCCAGCAAAGAGGGGACAAGCGTTTGGAGGGCAAATAGAACCAGGGGATTGGGGCCTGGTGAGGTCAGCCTTACTATACTGTCAGTGAAGCTTTCTGGAGGATCCATGCATGGCACAACATGGCATTGCCTGGCATTAAAAGGTCTGAACCCCACCAGGAAAGAAGGTGCCAGGCCTGTTCACTCCTTCAGATGAGGGCAGGGTCCTTTGCCTAGTTGAGCTCGCTGGATGTCCTTCAGGTGGATTCTAAGGCGGACTAATTACCAAAGAACAGCCTGGCAGGGAGAACCTCGCCCCAAAAAATGCAGAGAGAGAAGTATAAGTGACTGTGGCCTCCCATTGAATGTTTTTACACCTGGCTGCTTTCTCCCTCGCAGACCACAAGCCCATTGACGTCTTCAACACCCGTGTGCTGGGCAATGGGAACCTCATGATCTCTGACGTAAAGGTGCTGCATGCTGGTGTCTATATCTGCCGCGCCACCATTCCAGGCACCCGCAACTTCACCACTGCCCATGCCACCCTGGCCGTCCTGGGTGAGCCTGCTTGCACCAGTCCCAATGCCCTGGGGGTGTTTGGGTTGGGGGGCTGGAGCAGATGTAGCTGTGAAGATGGGTGGGGCGCTGTCCTCATACTTCCAACATATTGTGGGACACTTCAGGTGTCCTTGGAGGAAACGAGCCATTTCAGTCTGGTTTGGTTGCTCTGGCTGCCAAACTACTATGGGGAAAAGACAGAAGGAGTGCTGCCCTGTTGATCTTCCTAGATCTCTCAGTGGGTTTTGGTACCATTGATCATGCCAGCATCTTGTCAGAGGGGCTCCGTGGGATGGCAACAGGAGGCACCATAGGACCAGTTCCAGAGAGTAGCCTTGGGGTGTTCCTATTCAGCCCCATGGAGATTCAGCTGTGGGGGGCCACAGGGCCCCATCTCCTCCTCCATGCTGTTCCCTGCCTACATGCATCTACTTGGGGGACCATAAAGGAGCTTGGAGTGGGAGGCCATTGGTATGCTGCTGACATCCAGCTCTCCTTCTCCTTGGCATGGCAGTCCCCTGTGGCTGGCAGCTGAGGGCTGATAAAGTAAAACTGAGCCCTGATGAACTGGGTAAACAGCCCCTTCTGGGTGGGGTTGGACTCCACCTGAAGGAGCAGGCACATAGCTTGGGAGTGACCCTGGATCCATCTTTGTCACTGGAGACCCAAGGGGAACTTCATGGCATGGAGTGTTTAGTGCCAGTTTTGACTGGTGCCCCAGCTACAGCCTTTTCTGTGCAGACATAACCCAGCCACAGTAGCCTATGCGCTGGTAACCTCCTGGTTAGACTTCTGTAATGTGCTCTATGTAAATCCCTTGAAGATGGCTCAGAAACTGCAGCTATTGCAAAAGGCATCAGCTGAACTGCTGACTGGAATGTCATACAGACAGCATCTAATGTCCATCTTAAAAGAACTGCTCTGGCTGCCAGTAAGTTTCTGAGCAGAATTCAAGGAGCCTGGGACCAAATCTCTTGGGACCTCGATGAACAGAGTAAGGAGTTGGACTTGATGGCCTCTGGAGGACCCTTCCAGCTCTAGGATCCTGTGATTTTATGATAGGGAGACATTTCCTCCTCTCTCTCCTGACTGTCAGGATTTATGCCACTCAAAACTGACCATATTGGTTCAAAGAAAGGTAGACATGCTAATGTTAAATGTGGGGCAAAGGGGGGGGGGGGGGGGGGGGGGGGGGGGGGAATGGATGATGGGCAGAGACTGGTTGATAACGCTGGTCTTTCTTCTCCCTCAGCTCCCCCTGCGTTTGTGGAGTGGCCAGAAAGCTTGACCAGGCCCCGAGCTGGAACGGCCCGCTTGGCCTGCCAGGCAGAAGGCATCCCGACTCCCAAGGTGTCCTGGCTGAAGAACGGACGGAAGATCCACTCCAACGGCAGGATTAAGATGTACAACAGGTGAGTAGGGAAAGGGTCCCGGTGGGCAGAGGGGTGGGCCTGCCATGGTGGGGGCTTTCTGTGTGTGTTTGTGGGGGGTGGAAGTGTGGGGTGTCAGACTGGCAGGGGGCAGAGGGGGGCAGCTGAGACACGCAAAGGAGAGGAGTAGCTCTCGCAAAATGCCATCTTCTTTTCTGCGAGGTTTAGGCAATAGATGGGCTGCAGGCAGGTGGTCTCCCTGGGTGGAAGGTCAGCTGGGGGTCTCTCCTGGTTTCCTCATTTGGAATCACCTTCAAGGGAAGCCAGGAGGCAAAGCGGACCACTGTGGGGTTGGGCTGCATGTTCAGACTAAACGCTTCTCCTGCAGGGCTTTTGCTGCTGCAGAATTTTCTGAAGGTTACCTGCAATCTTTCCTCATAAAAGGATCTTAGAGGCATAAAGGGAACTTTGAGGGAATCTGAATGTGGGTGTTTTAATTATTCTTTTCCCTTTTTTACAAAATGGGGTGAATGGTGGCCCAGAGTACGCTGTAGCTCTAACTGGTGGTGCCTAGTCTGTGGCCTCATTCTGCTCCCTTTCAGTCTCTCGCTCTTTCCGCCATTCCAGCAAACTGGTGATCAACCAGATCATCCCGGAGGATGATGCCATCTACCAGTGTCTGGCCGAGAACAGCCAGGGCTCAATCCTCTCCAGGGCCCGCCTGACGGTCGTGCTCTCCGAAGACCGGCCCAGCGCCCCCTGCAATGTCCACGCTGAAACTATGTCCAGTTCGGCCATCCTGCTGGCCTGGGAGCGGCCACTCTACAACTCAGACAAAGTCATCGCCTACTCTATCCATTACATGAAAGCAGAAGGTGAGCACCATCCTCTGGCCAGTCTGTTCGCACTGTCATCTGATCCAAGTCAGTCTTGCTCCTCTGAGGTTGAGACTTAAACCCAGAGCAGATTCACTGCTCCATTGACATGGCAGCCACCAGCCCCAGGAAGGGGCAAAGGCTGGTGGGGTCACTCTCGTCTGGCTGGTGGGCTTCCCAAGTGGGTGACCTGGCTGGGCAAGGTCCAGAAAAATGCTCTTGGCTTGGGAGGGCTGTGGCCCTGATCCAGCCCCTGAAGGGGGACTCTCCTCCAGTTCTTGTTTCTGGAAAAAGACTGATGGGTTTCCTGTTGACAAACCCCCTCCATCAAGCTTTCCTTCCATTCTTTGCAAATAAAGGCAGCATTCCCCAAATGCACTCCAAAATGAGATTATATTCTCTCCCACCATCCTTCCAGGCAGGAGAACAGCTAGAGCTGAATAAAACCCTGTCTTTGGGGCGGGGGGGGGGGGGGGAAGAGCAAGAAGCAGGTGTCTGTCGAGAGGGTGCACTTTTTGAAGTTGGGGGAGAGGGTCTTTTGCATTCAGGTTGGGACAGGGGAGATGTTTGTGGCAACAGGAAGAATGAGAGGCCTTGATGAGGTTGCAGTGTTAATTCCTCGTTAGTGCGATTAAGAGGTGGGAGAAAGGGCTGGGCTGATGGGGAGGCGGGGGGTGCGTGTGCCCCCCTCAGGTTCCTTCCATGAGCGCCTCCCTCGGGTGGCCTGACTGGCCTTTCAGGGCAAGAACAAGTCCTTTCAGTTTGGGTTCAGGGACCCCGCGAAGCAGGTCAGAAATCGCACCAAGACGCTCCTAATTAAGCAGCCACTAATTGGAGTGTTGTGAGAATGCTCATAATCTTCCCTAATTAAAATGCTATCAAGTTAACTTGCAACGGTGGGAAACCTGTGACGGGTGGAATTTCATGCCTGTTTGTCAAGAGGAAAGAAAAGAATGGCTTAAGTCACTTTAACAGGGTTGATTTTAAAGGGGTGAGGAAAGAAGAGGGCTGTTGACAAGCGATTTTTCCTGAATTGTGTATGGGGGGGTGTGTGCATCACGCAGCCACCGCCTTCTCATGGTGTGTCCCTCTTGGGTCGAAAGAAACGCGGACAGAGACCCTCCCCCACTCCCTGGCATTTTGGTCAGGGTCACAGGTGCCCCTCCGCTCACAAAGTCCATATGTTCCTGGCACAACTTCTTTGAGAGAAAGCCTACTGCTAGGGGCTCTAAGTGCAAAAGGAAAGTTTTGGTGAAGTTCCTGCCCCACAAAAAGGAAGAGCAGCATTTGTATTCAGAACTAAAAATATGAAATGAAACAAGAAGGCCAGTATAAGTAGACAAAAACATTGGAAACCTTCCAGAGACTTCTTCCAAAGTGCATTCCGGATTTTTCTTTCTTTCACTAGATTCCTCTTTTCTTACGATTTCCATTTTGGTGGCTATCAGATCTCTATCTAAACCTAACAGATCCATATCTTTTCAGCATGCTGAGGATAGCTGTTGAGGCAGGCTTCTCTGTTTGCCCCTTTTCTCCCTGTTTTGCTGCCCATGTATGCTCAGGAAGGGATCCTGGGCGCCTGTGTCCTCTTGCCTTCTTTCACCATCCTTCCAGTTCCAATGTTGCTTAAAAAACCTCCAGCCAGTTGGAGGATGAGGAGGGGAAAGGCAGGTTCTAGGCAGGATTAAGAAGACTTATGCCAGTCCAGGTGCAGGAAAGTAGAATTCAGTTGAACGTTAGAAAACAAGCTGCTCAAAGATCCAATTTGCTCATTTCTCCAAATCCCTTGTGGGCATCCAGGTTTAAATAACGAAGAATATCAAGTTGTCATTGGAAACGACACAACACATTATATTATTGACGACCTGGATCCTGCCAGCAACTACACCTTCTACATCGTGGCCTACATGCCCCTGGGGGCTAGTCAGATGTCAGACCATGTGACGCAGCACACCCTGGAAGATGGTAAGTTGGCCACTCCAGGGGGAAGGCCCATTGCATGTCACGGGGAAACTGGCAGCCAGACCCAGAAGTCTACTTCTGGGAGATGTCAAATTCTTAGAGGTCCCACTGCCAAAAACGCCTAAACCCCTTTTAAAAAAGACACACCTGAATAAGGACACCTGTTCTCCAGCCTGGTCCCCCCCAGAGATGTCTGAGGTGGGGGTCAAAAAGTTGTGCCCCATTTCCCATTCTGTGGAGACAGTACCAAGCATGGGAAGGTTGCCTTAAGGTGGGAGTTGGGGAGCTGCACCATGGGAAGAGGGCCAAGGCTTCTTGCTAGTGCCTAGGCGAGTTACATTTTATTTACCCTGACCAGAGTGCTTCTCCAGGGCAGCCATGTTGAACCGGTGAGCCCTTGCCCGGCTCACTCTCTTCTTCGTCTTCCTCTCCTCAGTCCCCCTGAGGGCTCCCGAGATCAGCCTGACTAGCCGCAGCCCCACGGACATCCTGGTCTCCTGGCTGCCCATCCCGGCCAAGTTCCGGCGCGGGGAGGTGGTTGCCTTCCGGCTCTCCTTCCAGCTCAGCACCGAGGCGGCTGTCCAAATGCTGGAGCTGCCTGGCACCAGCTACGAGCATCTCCTGGGAGGCCTCCAGCCAGACAGCATTTACCTGGTGCGTGTTTCAGCCGCCACTCGGGTCGGCTGGGGAGAGGCCTCCCTCTGGACTTCCCACCAGACGCCCAAAGCCACTGGCATCAGAGGTATGTCAGCCTCCTTCCTTTTATTTGCTGGCAAAAGGACTGCATGCTTCTATTTGCTGGCAAAAGGAGTGGCCGGGTAAAGGGAGGCTTCCACCTGAAGAGCCTGATCAGAATGAGATGGAGGGAGGGAAGGAGCGTTCCAAAAGGGGGGAGGGTCTTGGAAGCTGTCCTTCCAAACAGAGTCTGAACAGGGCTCTCACTGGCCTCAGCCCAGGACCCTTGAAGACCAGCAACTGCATCTGGTCTCTTCCACCTTAATGAGTTTCCTTTTCCCTAAAGAGAGAGAGAAAAAGATAGGGCTAGTGGTGGGACAATGGGGTGGAGGGAACAGGCACAACGGCATCAGGAGACCCCCTTCTCTCCCCCGGGCAGCCTGTATTTTGGATACGAAGCCCCCAGAAACAGCTTCATTTATATACCGCTTCATACTGAACTAACAGTGTCTAAGTGGTTTACAACTGTGAGCTAATTGCCCCCAACAATCTGGGTACTTATTTTAGTGACCTCCTCGGAAGGATGCAAGCCTGAGTCAAGCTTGAGCCCTTTCGCTGGTATTGAACTCACAACCTTGTGGTTTTGAGTAAGTGGCTGCAGTTCAGGCATTGAACCACTGCGCCACCAGGGCTCCTGAAGGAGTCGAGCAGGTAGAGGGACAAATAGTTCCCCTGGAAACTGCCTTCTGCTGTGTCGAGGTGGGCAAAGTGCCATGCCTCAAGGCTGTGTTAATGGCATTTTTTTCTGGAGAAAAAGAATATAAAATAAAAATAAGCAATGGATGAATGGCCTTTCCTTGCATTCTTCAGGAGCAGCAATTCACCTTCTAAGAAGGCTGCTGCCTAACCTCCCAAAATAACCATTTTTCCAAACCAGAGACAGACTTCCACCCACTTCTATTTCTTTGAGTCTGCCTGCTGCGCAGACTGAGGGGCCCCAGGAGCACAAAATTGGCCCCTCCAGTCTCCAGGGTTTAGCCCAGGAACTGTCTATAGGCACAACTGGGTCTGCCTGAGAGCCTCTCCTCCTCAGGTGCTAGGCAAATGCAAGCCGGTAGCCCTGCAGGAGGGTCATGCCATGGCAGGGAGGTGGCCAAAGGATGCCCCATGGCTTAACAGTGCGATGGCCCCCTGGTCTCTCCCATGCAAGTTGGGGGCTGAATCTGCTCCAGGTCTGAGGCTGGACTCCATCCAGGGTGCTGGACCTGTTTTGGGGTAAGCATCCAACACCTTGACTGGCTCTGTTAAAGTTCAGAGGAAAACCTGCATCAGTTCCAACCCACCATCAGTCCCAATGTTCTTTGCACAGTAAAGGTTTCTCCTCCAGGTTGAACTGGGAGAAGCTCACTCCCATCTGGATCCTGGGCAATGGCTGCCAGCCAGAACCAGCATGGCTGGACGAGATGGACACTAGTCCTCTGCTTTTTCTGTTTGGAACTGCTCTGGTGTAGGGGAAATAAAAACTTCCCCCTTCTTTTCCCTAGTGCCAAAGTCTCCTGAGTTGCTTCTGGAGCCCATCAACTGCACCACAATCACAGTGCGGTGGATGCAAGACGCGGAGGATGGGGCGGCCATCCAGGGCTACAAGCTGTACTACAAGGAGGAGGGCCAGCAAGAGAATGGGCCTGTCCTGCTGGAAGCCTCCGACCGGACACACACAGTCAGTGGCCTGGGTGAGTCTGGAGACCCCTCTCCCTTTTGCATCCATGTCACTGAAGGACCCTCCATGCCGATGGACAGAGAAAGTGGGAGGATGGAAAGAATGTTGAGTGAGAAAGGCTGTCGGAGCTGCAGTTGCCTTAGCTGTTTGTGAGTTGGTGATCTGCAGGGACATTCTCAATACTTGCCAAGGCTGCTTCCTTAGCCTCTGTTTTCCTACTAGGAGAGACTAGGTGGAATTGGTTAAGTCTGTGTGTCTGTGTACTTGTGCATAGACAGCTCAGTAATTCACCTGCAAGAAGCGCGCTCTGCTTGCATTCAGATGGAAGGTTATTACAATCCACTTGTTTCAGAAGGATTTTGGCCTGGGCTGGTTGCTGTGTTTAAACAGTGCTTTAAAAAAATCCTGTGGAGTTCATGCAGCCTATTATACTGCCCTAGTCTAATGCACATTGCTTTAACTGTATGATTGGTGCTTAGCCAACGTATTAGGTGCTTGATATATTATATTTTAAAAAGCAGGACATAGATAAACCACACATATAAAAATGTTGCATTGCTGCTGATTTGTAAGGCTTTAGCAGGTCCCAAGGGAAACACTGGTAGTGTCTCCATTATCTGAGCTGAACCTGCTCCTTCCAAAATAGCTTTAGTACCTTGGTTATTTCCTGTTGAAAGTTCAGACTAAAAGCCAGGATGGGCTGGACACCCCAGTGCCATGGGAGCCCTTTGCCCCTTGGTCTTTGCAGATGGCTTCTCCGCTCTCCCAGGACCAGGTCTTGATCTCCAGCCTTCCTGCCTCCGCTGGGTGGCCGCTGTTTATTTTCCAAAAGGAAGGCTTGGTTGTGTTTCTCTTGGTGTCTGCCCCCAACTGTGCCCCATGTCAGTGGGGGAGGATTCATAAACACACAGGATGGATTCGAGTCAGCCTTTCTCAAAATAAATCTTGGACTCTCCTGGAGATGTTTATGCCAGAGTCCCTGGCCTTTATGTTTCTGCAGAAGACACTCACCCGGCTTCCCCTCCGGAGCAAAGTTCCTCCAAGGCCGGAGGAGCCAGCATGCCAAGCATTTTCCCTTTCTTTCTTTCTTTCTTTCTTTCTTTCTTTCTTTCTTTCTCCTGTTTTGTCCCTCTAGCTCTCTTCTTCTGGCACTGCCTTTCTTTCTCAGCCTCTTGGAACACTTTAGCCATGAATTTTTGTCCTGACATCAGGGGCTTGGACTAAGTGGCCCTTGGGAGCCTTTCCAGCTCTGTGATTCTGTCCCAAGGGCAAGGTCACAGGGTGAAGCCCCTGGAGATGTCACTATGCAGGATGCCTTGAGCATCAACTGTGGTTGCACAGAGCATGCTATTCAGACAAACAGCCCCAGTGGGAACAAATGAGGAAAACACACAAATGCCGATTGTAAGGCTGTGCTCTCTCCCTGAGATTCCTCCTCCAGGCCCTGAGATAGTAGCAAGCTGGAAAGGCCTGCCTTTGGGAGGGAAGAGATGTGGGGAGAGGACAGGGCAAACATTTGGCCTCTCCTCCCTTTCTCTCTGTTTCAGGGAATTGCTGATGGTGCTATTTCATGGGAGGTTATGTTGCAGTCTCATTGGAAGTTTACACTGTTTTGCACTGTTTTATATTGGTGCTGTTTTAACAGGATAGTTTATTTAATTCTTTTTTAAACTTTCCAGCTGTGCTTTGTTTTTTTGTTTTCTTAACCCTAGAAGCCTCCTGGGTCTCCTCTTGGGAGCAAGGTGGGGTTTAAATGAAATAAATAAAGGGAGGCAGAGAAGTGCCCTCCCTGTCTCTGCTTTCCTCCTTGTCCTCCAACTGGGGAGGCTAGGCAGCAGAGTTGGCCTGGAAGGGGGCCCAGGAGGAGGCCTCTGGGAGGAGAAACCGGCCTGCAAGGAGCCTTGGAGAGCCAGGATGCTGCTGCTGGTCAGCAAACTCCAGCTGAGCAGAGAGCTCTCTCTGGAGGTTTCTAAGAGGCTTGCAGTGCTATGTGGCTGCCTTGGTTGGCTTTCATAGCAAGATGGGAGTGTTTGACTGGGAAACAGGGCCAAAAAATGAGGGTCCTGCTCTGGGTCCCTGGCTGTAACAGGGCTGCCCAGAGGGGTGCTCTGCTATGGATGGATGCCAGTCCTTGGCTGCTGGTCTCCAGGAAAGGATGCAAATAGAGTAATCATAACATGGGAGATACAGGGTACCAGGCCCAGGCACATCTAGGTGAAGCTCTGGCTGGTCTACCACATCCAGTTGCTGGTTTAGACTGGTGATTCCAGGGGTAGTGGTGCGTAGAGGTGTTGGTGCCCTCACCTTTCACACCGGCTGTGTCTCTCTCTGCCAAGGCTGTAATCCAAAGTCAGCAGGTGTTGGTTGTTGTTGTGCCTTCAAGACATTTCCAACTTGTAGTGACTAAGGTGAACCTATCATGGGGTTTTCTTGGCAAGTTTCTTCAGAGGGGGTTTGCCATTGCCTTCCTCAGAGGCTGAGAGAGTGTGGCTTGCCCAAGGTCGCCCAGTGGGTTTCATAACATTAAGTAACTTCCTGAGAGTAAGGGCTGTTTGACAGAGGAACACACTTCCTTAATGGAGGATGGTGGAGTCGCCTTCCTTGGAGGTCTTTAAACACAGGTTGGGTGGCCATTTTGGGGATGCTTTGATTGAGAGTTCCTGCATGGCAGAAAGGGGTTGGGATGGATGGCCCTTTGGGCCTCTTCCAACTCTATGATTCTATGACTGAGCTGGGGATTTGAACCTTGGTCTCCAACCAACACTCAAAGCATACACCATGCTGTCTCTGCCAAGGCTGTGATCTGAAGCCAGCTTACCATGGAGTAAATCCCCCACAGGATTCAGCTGGACTTTCCTTGGAGTCAAAGGAGGGAGGTTTGCATTGTGAATTTGCCCCGTTACTTAGCAGAGGGCAGCTGGTTCCTCTTAGCCAGGGCTCCTGGGCTGCTGCTGGGCCCCTCCAGGCGGCTCTTTGGCGGAGAACAGCATCACTCCATCTTCCCTCCCTCCTTCCCTCTGGCCTTCCCTGGGCCATCCTCCCCTTTGGATGAATTCTCCCACTGTGTTTTATGACTCTCTCCCTGAAGGAGAAACTGCTTTGTTTTCTTTTCTCTTTGAAAAGAAAAAAAAAGTTGTCATTGTTTTTTAAAAAAAATATATTGCAGTTGCAGATTCTCAATTCTTTTGGAATTATGCTCCTTAACTGAGCAGGCGCAGATTTCTCCCTGGATATTTTTAATTTTTGCAAGCAAAGGCTAATAAATTGGGAATTAAGTTGCCCAGAGATAAGCCCCCTTCTTTTCAGCCCTGTTTTGAAAAGCAAGGGCTTTTGAAGGCAGCTTATTCAGAGGAGGCTCTGCTCAAGGAAATTAAATCAACATTGTCTATTAATCAGACTGTCAATCTCCAGAGTCCTCTCCCAATTGTTCCCAGTGAATGTCTGTGGCCATTAGATGTGTGAGGTCTTGGAAGGTCTTTGACCAAGTCAAATGGGAAGAAGGTAGTTTTAAGTCGGCATTATCACATGAAAGAGAGCGCAAAGTGGAAAAAGAACCTTTCTTTCCAAGGAAGGAAGGAAGGAAGAAAGAAAGAGTTTGGCTGACAAGAATTAAAACTTTAAACCAGAGTGCTGTGTTCCATCCTCTACACAATTTGTAAGATTTTGCTGCTTTCCAGGAACTTGTGTTCCTTTTCTTCAAAGTATAAACATGTGTGTTCAGAGTCATGGGAATGAGGAAGATGTGCTGCAGAAGTTTCCAAAGAAGTGTTGGGATATACCTCTTGCAGAAAAAGAGACAAGGACTTTGATGGCACCTAAAGGGTGAAAACATATAAGATCGTCCCAGGACTGGCTTTTGTGAAACAGGAGCTTCTGCTTCATCCTGTGGATGGGGGTGCATGCCAGGAGGAAGAGATCTTATCCCACTTTCTTTCGCCTTTCATCGGACGTACCTGGAAGAGAACTGATCTCAGGATCTGGGCAGGTTCTTATGGGGAGATGATGATGAGGATGATGAGGATGAGGATGATGATGATGATGATGATATATTTATTTATTTGTATCCCGCCTCTCCCTGTTTTGGATCGAGGCAGGTAACCGCAAACATAAGAACCATAAAAATAGAACATAACAAATCACAAGTAAAAAACATAGCAAAGCATATAAAATCCAATTCCTTATCACCCTCCCACCTTAAAATAGCTTCTTCTTCGTGGTCTCTGCGAATCATACAAATGGGTTGTACTGCGCCTGCGCAGTGCCTTCGGAAACTTCTGGAATCACTAGGCAAAGTACTCTTTGCAACATGTTGAAACTTTTTGGCGGTAGCTCCGCCCATCCCTTATAAAGCCCCTGCCTTCCCGCTCTTTCCCCAGTTCCTTTTTTCCGCCGCGTTAGCTGCTTAGGGAACTTCGCTGTTGGAAATCTCAGTTTGGAATCACGTTTTGACCTCGGACCGTTATCTGACCACTCTATTGCTTGACCGTTATTGATCATTTGGCTTGGACTCTGGACTGTGTTTCTGCTCGCTCCTTCT